>NC_087073.1:21726269-21788178 GCF_026151205.1 Bolinopsis microptera
ACACGTGACACAATCAGACACAGACCTCCTTAATTCCTGATATCATGGAGCGGGTTAAGCGGGGCCGGGGGGGGGGGGGGGGGGGGGGCTAAACCCGCTGTGGGGGCAGGTGCACGTGTAGGAATGTAAATGTAAGACAGGTGCACGTGTAGGAATGTAAATGTAAGACAGGTGCACGTGTAGGAATGTGAATGTAAGACAGGTGCACGTGTAGGAATGTAAATGTAAGACAGGTGCACGTGTAGGAATGTAAATGTAAGGCAGGTGCACGTGTAAGAATGTAAATTTGTAAATGTAAGACAGGTGCACGTGTAGAAATGTAAGACAGGTGAACGTGTAGGAATGTAAATGTTAGACAGGTGCACGTGTAGGAATGTAAATGTAAGACAGGTGCACGTGTAGGAATGTAAATGTAAGACAGGTGCACGTGTAGGAATGTAAATGTAAGACAGGTGCACGTGTAGGAATGTGAATGTAAGACAGGTGCACGTGTAGGAATGTAAATGTAAGACAGGTGCACGTGTAGGAATGTAAATGTAAGGCAGGTGCACGTGTAAGAATGTAAATTTGTAAATGTAAGACAGGTGCACGTGTAGAAATGTAAGACAGGTGAACGTGTAGGAATGTAAATGTTAGACAGGTGCACGTGTAGGAATGTAAATGTAAGGCAGGTGCAGCGCACGTGTAGGAATGTAAATGTAAGACAGGTGCACGTGTAGGAATGTAAATGTAAGACAGGTACACGTGTATAAATGATGCGTTGCAGCAACTCATGACTCTGGAATGTATATAATTCCAAGATTCCTGGCGGAGCTTTAGTCCCGGTATATACAGGGTGGGCCAAAAGTCAGTACCCATACGTTGGCCTTTATAGCTCAGTCACTGAGTGCCCAATTTAAATACTTCCTTCTGATATGACTTAGTACCACCACTGGTTCGAGGAATTTGTCAACTCGAAAAATATTCGCGTTCATTTTTTTCAAATGGAGGTTCATTTTCACATTTATTTGATAGTTTGGATAGTTGGATCAAGCTTAATGTTATTAAATTGTGTTTGGCCATTCGAATTACGTTTGTCCTGAAAGAATTAAAACTGTAGCTTCTCAGATGACCGAGATATGAAGCATAACGAGTTTATTCATTACGTGTGATCAGGTGATTGGATTACCTAATCACGTGATAAGGTGACCCCGTTAACTACCCCGTTAAACATTATGGGAATTGTTAAGAGTGCCCAATTAAGGTGTCGTGTCACGGTGTCACATAATCACCCAGTCAATTTTGTTAACGAGATACAGAAAATGCTTGATAACTTCGTCATTTCTAATCCGTTTTGCCTCATGTTTTTAGATCATATGTAACATTTGATAATCTACCGTCTCTGAAAAAATTAGGCGTTCAGCATGTTCAGAGAAAACAATATAGGTGTTTTAATATTGAATGGGCGTGGTCTAAAATATTCGAATTTTCAAATTTTGACGACGGAATCCTCGAACCAGTAAGTACAGTATGCAATCTGCAAAGCAACAGCTCTCAAATATAAAACACGGCGGAGCTATTAAGGCCAACGTATGGGTACTGACTTTTGGCCCACCCTGTATTATAATTACTTAAACAGCAGGTAACACTGCTGTAAACTCTGGAGTTATCAATAACAGGGTTTATGTTTCTCCAAAACATGAAAAAGGGCAATGTTGCCCCCGCCCCCCCCCCCCCCCCTGTTCCAGAGCACTTACCGTCTTAAACTCAAAACAAAATAACATTTCACATCATGTGTCGTATAACACACAGCTGTATGTGGTGAAGCTTACATCTTAGGATGTGTAGTGTGTACACATGGGATGTATTCTCGCTATTGATCTAGAACTCTAGATCAATAGCGAGAATTGTGGTGTGGTGTTTCGTGGTGTGGTGTGGCGGGGTTTAGTTTGTGATCTACCAATTCTTACCTCATTACAATTTCAGGACCTGCTGGAGACGCGGAAGCAGCTAAAGAATTTATTTTGCGGATGTACTTAGCATTGAATCCAGTTCCAGAAACGGGGGACCCTAAAACAATATACTCTCACTACACGCAAGCCACCGATACGGAAAACATTAGATTCGTCTTCGCGGCCGTAAAAGACACAATTTTACAGTTGAACCTGAAGGAATACAATTTAGTGTGAGGGTATGGGTCTGATAGCCTGGACAGTGTGTTGAGAGGAATAGCCCCGTTTCTCTTGGTGCGCTGCGCTTCAAGTTTCCGGAAGATCTGCCATTTGTCCGACGAGTAGCTCTCCCTCTCTCGACTGTTCGTACTGGAAAGCAGGGTCTCGTGTCGTTTGTTGAGCGCTCAAGGAACGGGAACTGACGAATCCTCTTCCTTTTCGCATCACGTTAGATGCGCACGTTGTGCACACCTGCTGGCGTGCGCACTTAGCTGCGCGTGTTGCGCTCAACTCCCCTTCTCCACTCAACCAGGACGGGTTGAGATCAACCGCGCAGCACGTCACACAAGTACCCCCTCCCCTTGACTCATGATATACTCCAAAAGAAGACTTAGTCAGATGAGTGGCAGCTCAATATAGCCCAGCTATTGTTCAAATTGATAATGTATATAAGATTGGTTGTCGTGTGTGTTTCGAGTTTAAAATTTAAATTAATATTTGCTATATTAAAGGTTTCTCCATTTTAGTACTGCAGGTCCGCCCCGCTAATTTGTTTAGCTTTTGCTCTTCACGCTAGCAAAGGTATGATATGTGGCAGTCCAACCCATGATTTTGGTAACTTCCATAGATATCTGCAAAGTTATATACGTTTTGATGATGATCAATTTTTGCGAAATCTATATACAGCTGTCTGTGCCCAAGAAAGGCTCTTTTAGAACACTAACGGTAATAACACTGTGTTAAAGGCTATGTGTTAAAAGTTCTCATTTTTTCATGAATTTGTATGATCTTGAATGTGAGCCTATTCTCTGCTTGTCGGACAGCTTTAATACTGGGTTTTACAGAATTTTAGAATTTATTTTTATTAATAAAGAAATCAAATTGTGATAGGTTTTATTTTTATCATGCATTCGGATCAAGACGAATCCAAATGTTTGACGTTATGTATTTGATATATGTACCACCCCCAGAAGTGCAGTGTGAACCAGGCGCGGGTCGGCCGGTAGCGCAGCGCTGTAACTGCTCCGCACTGCTCACCTGCCTAACCAGGTCCATGGTTAGCAGCTGACTTGCCTTGCAGTGCAGTGCCTCCCCACCGCCCGACTCTCGCTTCGTAACGTTTCCTTTGGAACCCAGGCCCTTTGGTTCCCATGTTAACTTTACCTAACAACCGGTGATTAACAGATGATTTCAGCTCTAACTTTCTC
Organism: Bolinopsis microptera; assembly: GCF_026151205.1. NCBI lineage: Eukaryota > Metazoa > Ctenophora > Tentaculata > Lobata > Bolinopsidae > Bolinopsis > Bolinopsis microptera. Next base: position 21,729,628 of record NC_087073.1, read on the forward strand.
CACACCGATCTTTCGTAGATTTGCATGGGTAGTGTGCCGCGCGTGAGGCACTGGACGCGAGCTGCCACGTACTTTACAACTCAGAATTAGCGAATTGTTTTACGAGATTTTGGTTTTTAGTGTTTGAGTTATCTGTAGCATTTCGTACCGGTATGTATATGTGTGTGTGTGTTAAGTGTAACCTTAACAACGTTCCTTGCTTTGGTTACCTTGACTACCACCATCTTAACCGGTATGTAATGCTCTTAGTGGTGCTAGCAAGGAATCCAGTCTGTAAAGATATGTTTATAATAATAATATAATTGGTAGACAATTTTTATACTTCTCTGAGAAATTCACTGTTTTCTTTTAGGTTGTTGTCAGAAGTGTTGTGAGACGTTAATGTGTAAATCAAAAGTTAATTAAACGGTTTGTTTTTCATTATTGTTCGGAAGCATTAAACTGGGGGAGAGCTGTTGAGAGTAGGAGATGTTAAAAGTCGGAGATTTTGAGAGTTGGAGATTTTGAGATTGGGAGATGTTAAAAATGGGAGATGTTGAGAGTATGAGATGTTGACAAAGGGAGATGTTGAAAGTGGGAGATGTTAAAAGTGGGAGATGTTAAAAGTGGGAGATGTTAAAAGTGGGAGATGTTGAGAGTGGGAGATGTTAAAAGTGGGAGATGTTGAGAGTGGGAGATGTTGAGAGTGGGAGATGTTGAGAGTGGGAGATGTTGAGAGTGGGAGATGTTGAGAGTGGGAGATGTTGAGATTGTGTGATGTTGAGAGTGGGAGATGTTGAGAGTGGGAGATGTTGAGAGTGGGAGATGTTGAGAGTGGGAGATGTTGAGAGTGGGAGATGTTGAGAGTGGGAGATGTTGATAGTGGGAGATGTTGAGAGTGGGAGATGTTGAGATTGTGTGATGTTGAGAGTGGGAGATGTTGAGAGTGGGAGATGTTGAGAGTGGGAGATGTTGAGAGTGGGAGATGTTGAGAGTGGGAGATGTTGAGAGTGGGAGATGTTGAGATTGTGTGATGTTGAGAGTGGGAGATGTTGAGAGTGGGAGATGTTGAGAGTGGGAGATGTTGAGATTGTGTGATGTTGAGAGTGGGAGATGTTGAGAGTGGGAGATGTTGAGAGTGGGAGATGTTGAGAGTGGGAGATGTTGAGAGTGGGAGATGTTGAGAGTGGGAGATGTTGAGAGTGGGAGATGTTGAGAGTGGGAGATGTCGAGAGTGGGAGATGTCGAGAGTGGGAGATGTTGAGAGTGGGAGATGTTGAGAGTGGGAGATGTTGAGAGTGGGAGATGTTGAGAGTGGGAGATGTTGAGAGTGGGAGATGTTGAGAGTGGGAGATGTTGAGAGTGGGAGATGTTGAGAGTGGGAGATGTTGAGAGTGGGAGATGTTGAGAGTGGGAGATGTTAAAAGTGGGAGATGTTGAGAGTGGGAGATGTTAAAAGTGGGAGATGTTGAGAGTGGGAGATGTTAAAAGTGGGAGATGTTAAAAGTGGGAGATGTTAAAAGTGTGAGATGTTGAGAGTGGGAGATTAGATGTTAAAAGTGGGAGATGTTGAGAGTGGGAGATGTTGAGAGTGGGAGATGTCGAGAGTGGGAGATGTTGAGAGTGGGAGATGTTGAGAGTGGGAGATGTTGAGAGTGGGAGATGTTGAGAGTGGGAGATGTTGAGAGTGGGAGATGTTGAGAGTGGGAGATGTTGAGAGTGGGAGATGTCGAGAGTGGGAGATGTTGAGAGTGGGAGATGTTGAGAGTGGGAGATGTTGAGAGTGGGAGATGTTGAGAGTGGGAGATGTTGAGAGTGGGAGATGTTGAGAGTGGGAGATGTTGAGAGTGGGAGATGTTGAGATTGTGTGATGTTGAGAGTGGGAGATGTTAAAAGTGGGAGATGTTAAAAGTGTGAGATGTTGAGAGTGGGAGATTAGATGTTAAAAGTGGGAGATGTTGAGAGTGGGAGATGTTGAGAGTGGGAGATGTCGAGAGTGGGAGATGTTGAGAGTGGGAGATGTTGAGAGTGGGAGATGTTGAGAGTGGGAGATGTTGAGAGTGGGAGATGTTGAGAGTGGGAGATGTTGAGAGTGGGAGATGTTGAGAGTGGGAGATGTCGAGAGTGGGAGATGTTGAGAGTGGGAGATGTTGAGAGTGGGAGATGTTGAGAGTGGGAGATGTTGAGAGTGGGAGATGTTGAGAGTGGGAGATGTTGAGAGTGGGAGATGTTGAGAGTGGGAGATGTTGAGATTGTGTGATGTTGAGAGTGGGAGATGTTGAGAGTGGGAGATGTTGAGAGTGGGAGATGTTGAGATTGTGTGATGTTGAGAGTGGGAGATGTTGAGAGTGGGAGATGTTGAGAGTGGGAGATGTTGAGAGTGGGAGATGTTGAGAGTGGGAGATGTTGAGAGTGGGAGATGTTGAGAGTGGGAGATGTTGAGAGTGGGAGATGTTGAGAGTGGGAGATGTTGAGAGTGGGAGATGTTGAGAGTGGGAGATGTTGAGAGTGGGAGATGTTGAGAGTGGGAGATGTTGAGAGTGGGAGATGTTGAGAGTGGGAGATGTTGAGAGTGGGAGATGTTGAGAGTGGGAGATGTTGAGAGTGGGAGATGTTGAGAGTGGGAGATGTTGAGAGTGGGAGATGTTGAGAGTGGGAGATGTTGAGAGTGGGAGATGTTGAGAGTGGGAGATGTTGAGAGTGGGAGATGTTGAGAGTGGGAGATGTTAAAGTGGGAGATGTTGAGAGTGGGAGATGTTAAAAGTGGGAGATGTTGAGAGTGGGAGATGTTAAAAGTGGGAGATGTTGAGAGTGGGAGATGTTAAAAGTGTGAGATGTTGAGAGTGGGAGATTAGATGTTAAAAGTGGGAGATGTTGAGAGTGGGAGATGTTGAGAGTGGGAGATGTCGAGAGTGGGAGATGTCGAGAGTGGGAGATGTTGAGAGTGGGAGATGTTGAGAGTGGGAGATGTTGAGAGTGGGAGATGTCGAGAGTGGGAGATGTCGAGAGTGGGAGATGTTGAGAGTGGGAGATGTTGAGAGTGGGAGATGTTGAGAGTGGGAGATGTTGAGAGTGGGAGATGTTGAGAGTGGGAGATGTTGAGAGTGGGAGATGTTGAGAGTGGGAGATGTTGAGAGTGGGAGATGTTGAGAGTGGGAGATGTTGAGAGTGGGAGATGTTGAGAGTGGGAGATGTTGAGAGTGGGAGATGTTGAGAGTGGGAGATGTTGAGAGTGGGAGATGTTGAGAGTGGGAGATGTTGAGAGTGGGAGATGTTGAGAGTGGGAGATGTTGAGAGTGGGAGATGTTGAGAGTGGGAGATGTTGAGAGTGGGAGATGTTGAGAGTGGGAGATGTTGAGAGTGGGAGATGTTGAGAGTGGGAGATGTTGAGATTGTGTGATGTTGAGATTGTGTGATGTTGAGAGTGGGAGATGTTGAGAGTGGGAGATGTTGAGATTGTGAGATGTTGAGAGTGGGAGATGTTGAGAGTGGGAGATGTTGAGAGTGGGAGATGTTGAGAGTGGGAGATGTTGAGAGTGGGAGATGTTGAGAGTGGGAGATGTTGAGATTGTGTGATGTTGAGAGTGGGAGATGTTGAGAGTGGGAGATGTTGAGAGTGGGAGATGTTGAGAGTGGGAGATGTTGAGAGTGGGAGATGTTGAGAGTGGGAGATGTTGAGAGTGGGAGATGTTGAGAGTGGGAGATGTTGAGAGTGGGAGATGTTGAGAGTGGGAGATGTTGAGAGTGGGAGATGTTGAGAGTGGGAGATGTTGAGAGTGGGAGATGTTGAGAGTGGGAGATGTTGAGAGTGGGAGATGTTGAGAGTGGGAGATGTTGAGAGTGGGAGATGTTGAGAGTGGGAGATGTTGAGAGTGGGAGATGTTGAGAGTGGGAGATGTTGAGAGTGGGAGATGTTGAGAGTGGGAGATGTTGAGAGTGGGAGATGTTGAGAGTGGGAGATGTTGAGAGTGGGAGATGTTGAGAGTGGGAGATGTTGAGAGTGGGAGATGTTGAGAGTGGGAGATGTCGAGAGTGGGAGATGTTGAGAGTGGGAGATGTTGAGAGTGGGAGATGTTGAGAGTGGGAGATGTTGAGAGTGGGAGATGTTGAGAGTGGGAGATGTTGAGAGTGGGAGATGTTGAGAGTGGGAGATGTTGAGAGTGGGAGATGTTGAGAGTGGGAGATGTTGAGAGTGGGAGATGTTGAGAGTGGGAGATGTTGAGAGTGGGAGATGTTGAGAGTGGGAGATGTTGAGAGTGGGAGATGTTGAGAGTGGGAGATGTTGAGAGTGGGAGATGTTGAGAGTGGGAGATGTTGAGAGTGGGAGATGTTGAGAGTGGGAGATGTTGAGAGTGGGAGATGTTGAGAGTGGGAGATGTTGAGAGTGGGAGATGTTGAGAGTGGGAGATGTTGAGAGTGGGAGATGTTGAGAGTGGGAGATGTTGAGAGTGGGAGATATTGAGAGTGGGAGATGTTGAGAGTGGGAGATGTTGAGAGTGGGAGATGTTGAGAGTGGGAGATGTTGAGAGTGGGAGATGTTGAGAGTGGGAGATGTTGAGAGTGGGAGATGTTGAGATTGTGTGATGTTGAGAGTGGGAGATGTTGAGAGTGGGAGATGTTGAGAGTGGGAGATGTTGAGATTGTGTGATGTTGAGAGTGGGAGATGTTGAGAGTGGCCTTACTACCGCCCAATTTCCCTGTGGTTTTGGTGTGATTGTATTGACGAACGTTCTACGTTCAGTACAGGCATACAAAATATATACATATAAGTATATACTTAAGTGATCCGATGAATTCAACAAAAACTGATTTCAAATCACTCATGTTTAATACCTTAACAATCATGATAACCTCAAATTATTTATTACACAGCACTTTATTACATATATGTATATAGATATATATATATAGTATGTATAATATATGCCTGTCGTGACAAGCAAGCTGCAGAGTAACACGCCAACCACCATAAGCCCTGGGACAACTCACAAATAACTCCTGAACTACTAGCACAGAATTTTGTCCAATTTTGTTATACCGCCTGCACTGCACTAAGCATTTACTGTGTTGCTTTGCGCGCACTCTGCCTGCGCGTACACCACTTAAACTGTTACATGATGGCCCTTGGATACAACAGTTTGATTAATAGTGCTGCTAAACTTTACAGACTTTCAGTCAGCGCTCGATCTTCATAAATACACCTGACTAGTTGTAACTTCAAACTCACTAACATCAAACTCGAAATGTATTCTGATTTATTACATAATGGGGGGAGGGGGGGGGGGGGGGGGGCAACCATATTAAAGTATATCCCCGGATCAAAATCGGAAAAAATCCTACATTTTAATATACTTTAATATACCTACAATTAGAAGATTTATATTCTTCGTTAAGATTTACATGATGAACTATATTTTTCACTCAGATTCGCAAGATAAGCCTGTTTTAGGACTAGTACATGAATTTCCATCCAGATTGGTCAAAAATTGGCTGAGCTATGAGCTTTAAAAAGTATGCCCATATTTGGGCATACGCTTTTGCCCAAATTCGCTTTTGACCAAATTCGATAAAATTTCAATATTTTTTAATGAGACTAACTCTATGTGAAAGATATAACTCAGTGTTTGTTGAATATAGTGGATACTAAGTAAAAAGACCTCCATGAACAAAATTGGGAAAATTGCACATAATATCTCGGTTCGGAATACTAGCCAAAATGACTTCATTAAAATTGAAATAACTCCATCAGTTTTCAATATTTTTTCAAGAACTTTTTGGAATAGATTAAGAATTGCATTTCAAGCTTATTTTGGGCAACAATTTTTGAAGTAGGCCTCCAAGGAGATAGGGATATTAAAGTATATTGTAGGTATATTAAAGTATATTAAAGTATATCCCCGGGTCAAAATCGGGAAAAATCCTACATTTTAATATACTTTAATATGGTTGCCCCCCCCCCCCCCCCCCCCCCCCCCCCCATAATATCATTAATACTTAGCCATATTCCCTCATTTTTACAATTCCGCTGACATCCTCAGGGGGTTGCTGTTAGGGACATCTGTGAAGGCCGAAGGGGGGGGGGGGGGGGGGGCATCGGCTACAACATCTAATCTGCTTTACGATGAATCTTGGAGATGATTTGTAATCACGTCCATCGAATTGTGCTGGCCTGCCAGACTGTTAATACATACAGAGGTCATGTGTCATTGCTACTGAAACATTCTGGTTTTTTTCCAAACATGTAGACACCTGAAACTTAAACAATTAAACTGAAGTATAAGTTCCGGGGCTGTGTTAGTTCAATCGAGCGAAGTGTAGAAAATAGCGAGTAAATTACAACCAAAACCCAAAGGCATTTTTCTGGAATGCTAGGAAGTTAAATTGTCAACGCGCAACCAGATGGTCATTGGTCACACTCCATGCTGATAGTCGGAACTTGTATGAATCATTTATTCTACTCCGTAATCAAATAATAACGTACTGCTTAAAGGGGACTTTGTGTTTGATACACGTTTCATTTCCCAGATATCTGATCTTATGTCCGGTAATTAAGATCTAAGATATATGCCGGGTAACCTGGATGATGATTAATCACTCGACTGTCACGTGACATTTTTATCTTTCTTTGTTTCTTCTTTATCTTAAAAAATATGCAACCTACTAAAACCAATGGGGTCATTCCTCTCGCATTTGCGAGAGTCGTCCCAAACTCAAAGGTGTAAAAGGAGGTCAGGATTTGTTCCCACCAAGCTCTAACATCGCTATTTGTTGACCATCGGCCTCCACTGAAGGTAAGTATTTAGAGAGTGGAGGCCGACCGTCAGCTTGGGATACAGGGCCAAGTGGGACACTACGTCAACAGTCAAGGCCCGTTTCTACTTGGGCCATGTTGGTTTTGGCAGATACTGTGATAATAAGATATGAAGTGAATGAGTGAAATGAAGTGAGTGAAAAGGGTGTAAGAGAGGAGGAGCTTGTAAGGTAATTTAGGAAAGGAATGAAGCAGGGCATGTACTACAAATAACAGCTAGTAGTACTGTGTACTGTAGAAAGTAACTTAACGGGTGATACTCGTAAAATATCTTTTCCATATATTACTATTAGGACGAGTCCAACTCGGCGCGCGTCCTGGTAGGTTGTAAACCTACAAAAAGTAATAATAACCATTACTGTCACCAAGATGTAATTAGATCGAACGCAGAAATTAGATCGAACGGGTTCGATCTAGGAATTAGATCGAACGCGGCGCGGCTTTCAATGTATTTGTACATGTATCTCGCGCCAGCGTTCGATCTAATTCCTGGGTCGAACCGGTTCGATCTAATTTCTGCGTTCGATCTGATTACATCTTGGTGACAGTTAGGGGTCGTTCACATATTACGTAATCAATATTTTGGCAGATTTTACCCCTCCGTCATCAACCGTAATCAAGACCGACCCCCCCCCCCCTATATTACGTAATCAAGGTTTGACCCCCCCCCCCTTGTAGCGCGATGCGCTACTGTGCCGCGCCGAGCTGAGATGAATTGACATCGTCAATTAACCCACCTCCCCGTTATGTTAATGAACATAATAGCCTGGGGTCCTCAGGTAAGACCGAACCCCCTCCTATATTTGATATTACGTATTACGTGATCAAGATTATTAATTTTATTATTATCTATTACATGTTTATGTTGTAACGCGATGCGTTACTGTGCCGCGCCGAGCTGCCATGAATTGACATCGTCAATTAAATGTTCATGTTACGCCATTTATTTATTAGACATAAGAAGTTATCACAGCGGATTAATGAATGAAATAATTGCAAAGCACTTACTTATACTAAACGAAAATTGGTTTAAAAAGGAAAATTTTGATTATGGATTACATAATTAACAAAAATTACTGAATGATTTTGAGCCAAATTAAAGATCGCAGCTTTTTAATTTTTAATTTTAAAGCTGCGATCTTCAATTTTGAATTTGGCTCAAAATCATACTTTTCAGGATAATATAATTCAAAATCTACGTTGTTCCAAACTGTGCTTCTGGGGAGCTAACTTTAGTTTTACGAGGCGGACATTTTTTTGAAAACCAGAACTTTCTATTTCTTTTACTTCCGAAGTTAGGCCCCTACCGGTACGGTTTTCTTTAACGGGTGATACTCATATATTGGACCGTCGACGAGTCCAACTCGGCGCGCGTCCTGGTAGGTTGTAAACCTACAAGGTTTTCTGGGAATGAAGTCATTTTTGCTAGTATACTGCATGAACCGAGATATGTGCAATTTTGTTGCACCGCGGAATGCGCATAGGATTGGCGTTTTTGGTAGTATTAAACAGGATTAAACATAAATTCATCAATTTTTAAAAATGAAACCGAAAGTCTTTAAACTGCTCGTTGTATTGGTTTTATGTATATCGAGTCGCATGACTTGTGACGAAATACCCAATTAGAGTTAGTACAAGCCAAACACAAGGATATCTCGTGTCACAGATCATATGCACCTGTTGCAGACCTTGGTCGCTATAATTGAGCTCTAAGTGACGTTAAGTGACCGGTGAGCCACACTTCTTGACAAATTTTTTTAGAATAACGACCCAATCATAAGGTAAAAAGTGTAAGCTGTATTTTAAGGGCTAATCTCAGTCCATCTAAGTCGTAAGTTTGGAGGAATAATACGGCTAATTTTGCGATTCTAATTTAAAGTCTTAAACTGCAATACCCTGCTACGCGTCAACTGGGCCCAGGAAACCTTACTGGTAGGGGCCTAACTTTGGAAGTAAAAGAAATAGAAACGTCTGGTTTTCAACAAAATGTTCGCCTTGTAAAAATAACGCGGATTAATGAATGAAATAATTGCAAAGCACTTACTTATACTAAACGAAAATTGGTTTAAAAAGGAAAATTTTGATTATGGATTACATAATTAACAAAAATTACTGAATGATTTTGAGCCAAATTAAAGATCGCAGCTTTTTAATTTTTAATTTTAAAGCTGCGATCTTCAATTTTGAATTTGGCTCAAAATCATACTTTTCAGGATAATATAATTCAAAATCTACGTTGTTCCAAACTGTGCTTCTGGGGAGCTAACTTTAGTTTTACGAGGCGGACATTTTTTTGAAAACCAGAACTTTCTATTTCTTTTACTTCCGAAGTTAGGCCCCTACCGGTACGGTTTTCTTTAACGGGTGATACTCATATATTGGACCGTCGACGAGTCCAACTCGGCGCGCGTCCTGGTAGGTTGTAAACCTACACCTTGTAGTACAAGGTTTTCTGGGAATGAAGTCATTTTTGCTAGTATACTGCTTGAACCGAGATATGTGCAATTTTGTTGCACCGCGGAATGCGCATAGGATTGGCGTTTTTGGTAGTATTAAACAGGATTAAACATAAATTCATCAATGATAGCCCTCTCACGTCTTGACTATACATTGTCATTATTATAGGAAAATAAATATTATGCAAGAATGTAGTATAAAGTATCACCAGGCCGTTACACGTTAACAGTAATAGTAACACTTAGGGGTCGTTCACATATTACGTAATCAATATTTTAGCAATTTTTACCCCCTCCCCCCTTCCGTAATCAACCGTAATCAAGACCCAACACCCCCTCCTGACAGCAATATTACGTAATCATGGCCTGACCCCCCCCCCTTGACTTTTTTCCTAGAAGTAGAAAACACTTTTCTCTACGTTTCATGCTACCCTGATCATGCTATCATGATGAGCCGAAATCGTTGTTATGATATCCGGCCAAGCACCTTCTAAACTACTTACTATTATAGCCGGATATTCGATCAATTTCTAAATTTTATCACTATCAGAGTGAAATTGAGTGGAATTTACCTGGGGACCTCAGGCTATTATGTTCATAATCATAATAGAGATTAGGCGGAATGACAGGCTGAGCGCGGCCCAGTAAAGTGGAATTTGAATTAAAATATTGTCAAATTGTTATTATTCTAGAGGGTAAAAAAGAAAATGTTGATTACGTAATCAACGACCGAAACCCCCCCCCCCGTAATCAACCGTAAGCATTTGTAAACCCCCCTCCCCCCTCGGCTGATTACGTAATATGTGAACGACCCCTTAAGCCATGGATCGGGAAATGTTTTCTTATTCATCATTGTTAATGAGTTAATGGACTTACCCGGCGCGCGCGCGTTTGTCTCACGTCGCGATCCTCATTCCTTATGCAATGTCAGGTAAGGGCTTTTGACATGATATGTGTAAGGAACCTCGAAATTCTCTCTAATTCCGATATTCCTTTTAAAAGATAGTTAAATGATTTAGATTTATAGTTAACACATTTCCATTGAAGATAGTAATGAACAATTCCAGTCATTTTGAGCTTGAATAATTTTATGTTTAAGATAGGTATCGTTAAGTTTAGAAGATCATTGAAATAAGATGTGTATTTAAATTAGAGAAGAGATTACGTTTGATAAACAAAATGAAGCGTTTTGTGTTTAACTAATAGACAATTCGACACGGTTGATGACATTCCATGGAGGTGTACAATCAGAACACCACAGAAGATCACCTGATAGCAGACTGGCCTATCGCAGTTTCAGACGAAGATCTATGAATTGTGAGAATGGATGATTAGCAGAGCATAGCAGAGTTTAAACCGTGATGAGCAATAACGATCTTGATGAACAATTACTGATTTTGATGAACCAGACTGATAGACTCTGGGAAAGTCGGAGGGAGTTAAGAGGGAGAGAGATCGGAGATCCGATGTCTTTCTCGGGTCAGTGCAGTCTTATAAGTTTGTTTCAGAGCAGTGCTTATAACAGAGTCCAGTATGCCGGTTCCATCCGGATACTTTAATCTTTCCAGTCATAAGTATTCCAGTAAGTTCCTTGCCTTGATTTAATGTGAGCCTTTCATATTAGTATTTTGTTTCGTATAAAATAGTTTGACGTGATTTTTATATCTATATTGTTTATAAACACTATAAATAGTGTCTATTCCCGTTTCCAATATCCATTTAAATTCTATACGACACACTGAAGGTTAATTCTATTCAGGTTGCTCTGAACCGACACATCGTGTAGTTTACCGGGCAAGTCTTCCATTCCATAATCTAAAGAACCGTGACTAAGTTTCCGGGTAGAAGTAAGCTAACGACGATAAGATTCCCGATCTCCCTCTCACTTGAAGGACCATTATACGGATTGAAGTTGTTCTTGAGGTAAAATCCTTTTCCATTAGTTTTTTTCATATGAAGTAGGTTTAAGAATATAGTTGGTAATTGTAGTTTCGTGCTCTCAAAATTATATACTTTGTACAAACTTCCGTTTCCGTTCCCAGGTCAATAGACCCGAATCTTCCTACTCAGAACGTGCTGCCTTTGCCGATACCTGCTAGATTAATTGATTCTCCGTCGTCAACCGAGGTAATTAGTTCAGTTATAACGTCCGCATAAAATAAGTAGTTGTCTTAAATAGTAAATTTATTAAGTATTATATTATTGTTTATCGAGTAAGACGTGTGCAGGTTTAAAGTAGATTTCCTGTTGGTTACGTAATAAATTGTTTCTATTGCCATAGTTAAAAGATATTGCTTTCAGACCATTCGTGACAGTCAAACTATTGACGGTGAGACTCAGTCAAAGACGCGTGATATTCCAGCCCTCCTACACTATTTCTAAGAGAGAGACTTATCAAAAGGTGATTGCACCAACATAGACTTAGAGTTCCTTTAAATAGGTTATGAGAAGAATTTCTACCGTTTCAATTAATTAGTATAGTATCAAAAGGTTACTTCCATTGTTATATAACCATTTTTCAATTTAAGAAGGTTTTCTCTCATTAATTATACTACCATTAGTCGTTCTATATTTTGTTCTATATTGTCGTTTCAATTTGTGTTAACCCACCAAAATTGAAAGTCTGAATTATAATCACTAACCGCACTAAATTAAATAAGAAGTAACATGAAACTCTGAATTCTAGCAAAATTATAATTTCCCTAAAACAAAAGTTTTAAGACGCTCAATCGTGGGTTCAGAACCTTCCGAGACGGACTCTCTTGATAAAACCGGGGCCTCCCATGTATAGTTCTAGCCAAGTCAAAAGGAGCTCTAAATAAATAATTTCTTGGAGGAAATAAAGTACTACATATCATGGACATGGGAGAGGTGATTATTACCCGGTGCTAGCAACTAATACCTGTCTAATTTGGTACCGTGGTTAATAACAATATGGTCGTGGGTTCAAGTAAGTAATTTTCGAAAAGAAAACGACACGTGTGACAAATTTAGACGAGTATCATCCATCAAATAAAAATTGTTACGTCTATTTAATTGTTGTCATACGTTGTATTATATGACCCGCCGCGCACGAGTGCGTGGCTCCCCCTGTATCGTAGAAACTCTATAGTGAAGCAACAGTGGGAGTCACCACGTGATACAATTTAATTGGGGGTCGTTCACATATCATGTAATCAGCCGAGGTAAGGGGGAGGGGGGTTTCCAAATGAAATTACGCTAGTGTAATTTTGACACAATAGTTAATTGACGATGTCAATTCACGGCAGCTCGGCGCGGCACAGTAGCGCATCTCGCCGAGCTAGCCGATCTGTCGCTGTGAGAAGCCTCATTGACAATTGAGTGCGCGGCGCGGCACAGTAACGCATCGCGCTACAAACACAATAGCTATGTGTAAAACTAATAATTTAGGTACCACATAACACACCAATGTGCAATGGCAATTATATAAGTATTAACGGGTGATACTCTTAAATTTTTTGTTTCGACCGTCGACGAGTCCAACTCGGTGCGCGTCCTGGTACTGGTAGGTCATAAACCTACAATATAAGTACAAAGTAAAAATCATTTTCTTTGAAAATTAAGAAAATAAAAAGCGGGGAACATCAAAAATCACAATTATACATAGTAACTGTAAACCTTTAAAAAACATACACGGGGTAAATATCAAATATTCATTATTTTGAATTTTCGCTGAATAAATTATCAATATTCTCCGGTATAGATTTGTTTTGATATCGGATATAAGACGATCAAACTAACAAGGAGCGAGTAAATATGATCCAGAGCGTTATATACTTATACGGGGCTTAGTAAAAAGCGGTGAATACACATTGCCGAGAGCTAGTTGTTTCCTGAAGGCTTTGCTTTGTTCAGGTGCTACTCCAGCAATTCTCTCCACAAGTTTAGGCTGAAAATTGGCTTCCCTGAGAATGATCCTGTTTCTATATTTCCAAGTGATGAGACACAACAAGGTTGCTCCGATCAAAATGGAGAGAAGGGCTAGCAGGGTTATTTGGTATCCTAACATATTCCCTCCTACTTAGCATCCTGTTAACACTGGACTTACCAATTTGTAAAGGAGTCTGGACGTTTTTAGTATCGATCAATCTGTCACTCTTACTTTTAAAATGGGGTGCGATAATTGGAATCGTTGTTGGAGAGAGGATTTCTTAAACCCTTTTGTAGTTCATTATTCTGTGGGCATGAAATATAATCAATTTACAATTCACTACTACAAATACATTGATAACGAAGATAACTGGTCTACCGTCTATTACAATCGTCATGATATAGGTTTAAAACGAAAAACATCAAACTAAGTAGCAGAATTAGTTTCAAAATTTTGACGGGGCCGGGAATTCAAAATGTAATTCCAAACAAACACATTCAGTAAGGACAGTAATAAAAACAAAAATTGTTGAGCAACATTTAAATTTACAATCTGATTTGGACGTGCACTGTTGACTTTTTGATTTGGACGTGCACTGTTGACTATCTGATTTGGACGTGCACTGTTGACCATTTGATTTAGACGTGCACTGTTGACTATTTGATTTGGACGTGCACTGTTGACTATTTGATTTGGACGTGCACTGTTGAATATTTGATTTGGACGTGCACTGTTGACTATTTGATTTAGACGTGCACTGTTGACTATTTGATTTAGACGTGCACTACTGTCTATTTGATTTAGACGTGCACTATTGACTATTCGATTTAGACGTGCACTGTTGACTATTTGATTTAGACGTGCACTGTTGACTATTTGATTTAGACGTGCACTGTTGATTATCTGATTTGGACGTGCACTGTTGATTATCTGATTTGGACGTGCACTGTTGACTATTTGATTTAGACGTGCACTGTTGACTATTTGATTTAGACGTGCACTGTTGATTATCTGATTTGGACGTGCACTGTTGACTATTTGATTTGGACGTGCACTGTTGATTATTTGATTTAGACGTGCACTGTTGACTATTTGATTTAGACGTGCACTGTTGATTATTTGATTTAGACGTGCACTACTGACTATTTGATTTGAACGTGCACTACTGACTATTTGATTTGGACGTGCACTGTTGACTATTTGATTTGGACGTGCACTGTTGACTATTTTATTTGGACGTGCACTGTTGACTATTTGATTTGGACGTGCACTGTTGATTATTTGATTTAGACGTGCACTGTTGACTATTTGATTTGGACGTGCACTGTTGACTTTTTGATTTGGACGTGCACTGTTGACTATCTGATTTGGACGTGCACTGTTGACTATTTGATTTAGACGTGCACTGTTGATTATTTGATTTAGACGTGCACTGTTGACTATTTGATTTAGACGTGCACTGTTGATTATCTGATTTGGACGTGCACTGTTGACTATTTGATTTAGACGTGCACTGTTGATTATTTGATTTGGACGTGCACTGTTGACTATCTGATTTGGACGTGCACTGTTGACTATTTGATTTGGACGTGCATTGTTGACTATTTGATTTGGACGTGCACTGTTGATTATTTGATTTAGACGTGCACTGTTGACCATTTGATTTAGACGTGCACTGTTGATTATCTGATTTGGACGTGCACTGTTGACTATCTGATTTGGACGTGCACTGTTGACTATCTGATTTGGACGTGCACTGTTGACTATCTGATTTAGACGTGCACTGTTGACTATTTGATTTGGACGTGCACTGTTGACTATTTGAGTTAGACGTGCACTGTTGATTATTTGATTTAGACGTGCACTGTTGACTATCTGATTTGGACGTGCACTGTTGACTATTTGATTTGGACGTGCATTGTTGACTATTTGATTTGGACGTGCACTGTTGATTATTTGATTTAGACGTGCACTGTTGACCATTTGATTTAGACGTGCACTGTTGATTATCTGATTTGGACGTGCACTGTTGACTATCTGATTTGGACGTGCACTGTTGACTATCTGATTTGGACGTGCACTGTTGACTATCTGATTTAGACGTGCACTGTTGACTATTTGATTTGGACGTGCACTGTTGACTATTTGAGTTAGACGTGCACTGTTGATTATTTGATTTAGACCGAGACGTGCACTGTTGACTATTTGATTTAGACGTGCACTGTTGACTGTTTGATTTGGACGTGCATTGTTGACTATCTAATTTAGACGTGCACTGTTGACTATTTGATTTGGACGTGCACTGTTGACTATCTGATTTGGACGTGCACTGTTGACTATTTGATTTGGACGTGCACTGTTGATTATTTGATTTAGACGTGCACTGTTGACTATTTGATTTAGACGTGCACTGTTGATTATTTGATTTGGACGTGCACTGTTGACTATCTGATTTGGACGTGCACTGTTGACTATTTGATTTGGACGTGCATTGTTGACTATTTGATTTGGACGTGCACTGTTGATTATTTGATTTGGACGTGCACTGTTGACTATCTGATTTGGACGTGCACTGTTGACTATCTGATTTGGACGTGCACTGTTGATTATTTGATTTGGACGTGCACTGTTGACTATCTGATTTGGACGTGCACTGTTGAATATTTGATTTGGACGTGCACTGTTGACTATTTGATTTGGACGTGCACTGTTGATTATTTGATTTAGACGTGCACTGTTGACTATTTGATTTAGACGTGCACTGTTGATTATTTGATTTGGACGTGCACTGTTGACTATCTGATTTGGACGTGCACTGTTGACTATTTGATTTGGACGTGCATTGTTGACTATTTGATTTGGACGTGCACTGTTGATTATTTGATTTGGACGTGCACTGTTGACTATCTGATTTGGACGTGCACTGTTGACTATTTGATTTAGACCGAGACGTGCACTGTTGACTATTTGATTTAGATTTGCACTGTTGACTATTTGATTTAGACGTGCACTGTTGACTATCTGATTTGGACGTGCACTGTTGACTATCTGATTTGGACGTGCACTGTTGACTATTTGATTTAGATTTGCACTGTTGACTATTTGATTTAGATTTGCACTGTTGACTATTTGATTTAGACGAGCACTACTGTCTATTTGATTTGGACGTGCACTGTTGACTATCTGATTTGGACGTGCACTGTTGACTATTTGATTTAGACGTGCACTGTTGACTATTTGATTTAGATTTGCACTGTTGACTATTTGATTTAGACGAGCACTACTGTCTATTTGATTTGGACGTGCACTGTTGACTATCTGATTTGGACGTGCACTGTTGACTATCTGATTTGAACGTGCACTGTTGACTATCTGATTTGGACGTGCACTGTTGATTATTTGATTTAGACGTGCACTACTGACTATTTGATTTGAACGTGCACTACTGACTATTTGATTAAGACGTGCACTGTTGACTATCTGATTTGACTATTTGATTTGGACGTGCACTGTTGATTATTTGATTTAGACGTGCACTGTTGACTATTTGATTTGGACGTGCACTGTTGACTATTTGATTTGGACGTGCACTGTTGATTATTTGATTTAGACGTGCACTGTTGACTATTTGATTTGGACGTGCACTGTTGACTATTTGATTTGGACGTGCACTGTTGACTATCTGATTTGGACGTGCACTGTTGACTATCTGATTTAGACGTGCACTGTTGACTATTTGATCAGGACGTGCACTGTTGACTATTTGATTTGGACGTGCACTGTTGACTATTTGATTTAGACGTGCACTGTTGACTATCTGATTTAGACGTGCACTGTTGAATATTTGATTTGGACGTGCACTGTTGACTATTTGATTTAGACGTGCACTGTTGATTATTTGATTTAGACGTGCACTGTTGACTATTTGATTTAGACGTGCACTGTTGACTATTTGATTTAGACGTGCACTGTTGATTATTTGATTTAGACGTGCACTGTTGACTATTTGATTTAGACGTGCACTGTTGACTATTTGATTTAGACGTGCACTGTTGAATATTTGATTTGGACGTGCACTGTTGACTATTTGATTTAGACGTGCACTGTTGACTATTTGATTTAGACGTGCACTGTTGATTATTTGATTTAGACGTGCACTGTTGATTATTTGATTTAGACGTGCACTGTTGACTATTTGATTTAGACGTGCACTGTTGACTATTTGATTTAGACGTGCACTGTTGACTATTTGATTTAGACGTGCACTGTTGACTATTTGATTTAGACGTGCACTGTTGACTATTTGATTTAGACGTGCACTGTTGAATATTTGATTTGGACGTGCACTGTTGACTATTTGATTTAGACGTGCACTGTTGATTATTTGATTTAGACGTGCACTGTTGACTATTTGTTTTGGACGTGCACTGTTGACTATTTGATTTGGACGTGCACTGTTGACTATTTGATTTGGACGTGCACTGTTGACTATTTGATTTGGACGTGCACTGTTGACTATCTGATTTGGACGTGCACTGTTGACTATTTGATTTGGACGTGCACTGTTGACTATTTGATTTGGACGTGCACTGTTGACTATTTGATTAAGACGTGCACTGTTGACTATTTGATTTGGACGTGCACTGTTGACTATTTGATTTGGACGTGCACTGTTGACTATTTGATTTGGACGTGCACTGTTGACTATTTGATTTGGACGTGCACTGTTGACTATTTGATTTGGACGTGCACTGTTGACTATTTTATTTGGACGTGCACTGTTGACTATTTTATTTGGACGTGCACTGTTGACTATTTGATTTGGACGTGCACTGTTGATTATTTGATTTAGACGTGCACTGTTGATTATCTGATTTGGACGTGCACTGTTGACTATTTGATTTGGACGTGCACTGTTGAATATTTGATTTGGACGTGCACTGTTGACTATTTGATTTGGACGTGCACTGTTGACTATTTGATTTGGACGTGCACTGTTGACTATCTGATTTAGACGTGCACTGTTGACTGTTTTAATCGACTGAAGATAATTACAAAATATTAAAGGTACATAAAATTGACGAAACTAATTCTAGATTTGGAGGCGTTTCACAAACACAAAAAAGAAAGAAATTGAAAACCAAAAGGAGGCTTTATAGTACTATACTGTGTGAGTAGTACAACCTCCTAATGCGACAACAAGCAAGCAGGCACCAGGAAGCGTGCTGTATATAAAATGTAGAGTAATTAGACCACACGGAGGAAGATGTGCCTATTTGGGTATAATCTGGCTCGATATATATACATTATACATATATAGAGCATGTATAATGTATATACTGCAGCATGAGCAGGCAGTATATGAAACAGGAGGGACGTCTTCTTAGAACGCGAGGAGAGTTAGGACTTCTCGAACTACATTAAATCGATTGCTTCTGTAACGTCCTCATTCAATGTAGTAATTAGCTTAAAACTACAGCAGGTCCAAGTTGGTCGATGATTCAGTATTACTATTGGATGCGCACGCAACGTCCGCTCAAAGTTTGTACGTGCGAAAGGTGAACATTTTATGATTTCGATTAGATTCTGCTTTCCCACAGGCACAATTACAGTTAAATGACATGTATAATTAATGTAATACCAACTTGAATGAGTATAAAGTGAAATATTCCTAGTCAGTGATCGAGAAGAGTGCTGACTTTAAGTCAAACGCAAGTAATTTGGTCATACATCAGTATTCCGACGGCAGTACGGCGGTAGTACGGCGGCAGTACGGCGGCAGCACGGCGGCAGTACGGCGGCAGCACGGCGGCAGTACGGCGGCAGCACGGCGGCAGCACGGCGGCAGTACGGCGGCAGTACGGCGGCAGCACGGCGGCAGCACGGCGGCAGTACGGCGGCAGTACGGCGGCAGTCCCGCGGCAGTGCCACGGCAGTATAGTGACAACACTTATATCAGACTTTTGATCCAATTATTTCATGAGTTTGATGATTAGTTCACATTGATTTGTCAATTAAAAACATATTTCGAGAAATCAATAAGTTGTAAGTAAGTTCATACAATATCATTATAACTTTAAATCAGTAACTGTCACCCTGCAGCAATAAAATAATTTACATTTAGAGAATCTTTCCAGCAGCAATTGCGAGTCGTTTCTTCTCCAGAAAGTCACTCTGCTTGAGGATAGCCCCACATCGGTCAGAGAGAATCTGCTAGTTGATCCTGTCAGTCCGCTCCTCCTTGAGAATCTGTTTGATGAGACTGCCGAATCGTGGTCTATCAAGGATAATCAGCTCTGCTATCTTCTTCTTGCGGTAGAAGGATCTTTCAGGGATTCGTTTCTGTTTCAGGAACTTTGAGAGGCTGATGGAGGTATCAGGACGGTTGGCAAAGTCTCTGTGCACTCTGTTGTAGGAGGATAAGGCTTCGCCAGCTACAGAGGAGCGGGAGTAGGTTTCATAAGTGTTCAGATGGCGTCTACTAGGTGGTGGTGAGGAACTGGAAGAGGGTCGGGTAGGTGTAACCACAGGTCTTACTAGGCGAGCATTATCGGTATCTGGTGGAGTAGCTCCTCCTCGTCTAGAAGGTATAACAGCTTGAGTGGCACCAGGAAGGATAGTAGGATCGTTGGTAGGACTAGGAGAGAGGGGACGAGATCTCTTTCGTGTTGGGGTAGCCAGTAGTGTCGTTCGATGTAAACTGCAGAGGGATATGTTCAGCTGTAGTTCTCCAGAAGGTAGTCGAGTGTAGTCCTCTGTCCTGTAATCTTTACAATCTCTGAGTTTGATATCCTGAAACAAGAAGCAGAAGAACAAACCCCAAGCTGCAACTACTGATGCTGGAACTAGTGTTAAGCCTGCTAACCGTTCTATTGGACTTCAAGCTATCTCCTGTGACCGCTGCAAAGGACTTGGACACACCCCCACACTTTGTCCTGACAATTCTGACACCACTTCCTCAACACCTAATGCTGTCTTCTGCTCACACTGTAAGCTGAAATCTCGCTACGAGGGCGAAACTATGAAGATCGAGGTGCAGTTGTGTCCAGCTCATATACCTGCTGTGGTAGAGTCCTCGTCCTTCAAGAAGAAAGAACGAGTCCGCGACTTCCTCAAAAAGATCGACAACATGGTTAACGCAGGAGCTTCTCTAGATGACGCTGTGAGTTACATGGGTATCACATCAGAGAAATACAAAAGATACCAGAAGTACCTGCAATGAATCTGAATTATTTTAATATTTTATTGCTCCAGGGTGACAGTTACTGATTTAAAGTTATAATGATATTGAATGAACTTATTTACAACTTATTGATTTCTCGAAATATGTTTTTAATTGACAAATCAATGTGAACTAATCATCAAACTCATGAAATAATTGGATCAAAAGTCTGATATAAGTGTTGTCACTATACTGCCGTGGCACTGCAGTGGCACTGCCGCCGTACTGCCGCCGTGCTGCCGCCGTGCTGCCGCCGTACTGCCGCCGTACTGCCGCCGTACTGCCGCCGTGCTGCCGCCGTACTGCCGCCGTACTGCCGTCGGAATACTGATGTATGACCTGTAATTTAATAGGTAAAATTTCGAAAATCCCGATTGGGTAGATTGGACCGTGTTCACCTTTTCCAAACAAAAAGAAATTATATCAATGTGAATTACCGTTCTCAAATGCAAAATTATACTTAGAATGAAATGGGTGTCTCGCTTTTCCCATTCATTGAGGAGCATGTTTACCCGTAGTATAGGTATAGTACGGGTAAATAACCACCACGTGTTACATTTCGTCCGCGCTGTGATTGGATGATATAAGGCGTTGTGATTGGACGATATAACGTGCGCTCATTGGTCAGATATTTAGTTGATGAACCAATGGCAATGGACGCGGCGATCTGAACAGCGAGTATTTTCCGCATTATTATAGTATTGGGCCCTAACGATGCAATAAACCTCACCTCATTAGACGGACTATTATCTGGGGACCCCCAGTAAGACAGTCGGTAACATGACATCTGTCCGACAGCGACATCTGTCCGACAGCGACATCTGTCCGACAGCGACATCTGTCCGACAGCGACATCTGTCCGACAGCGACATCTGTCCGACAGCGACATCTGTCCGACAGCGACATCTGTCCGACAGCGACATCTGTCCGACAGCGACATCTGTCCGACAGCGACATCTGTCCGACAGCGACATCTGTCCGACAGCGACATCTGTCCGACAGCGACATCTGTCCGACAGCGACATCTGTCCGACAGCGACATCTGTCCGACAGCGACATCTGTCCGACAGCGACATCTGTCCGACAGCGACATCTGTCCGACAGCGACATCTGTCCGACAGCGACATCTGTCCGACAGCGACATCTGTCCGACAGCGACATCTGTCCGACAGCGACATCTGTCCGACAGCGACATCTGTCCGACAGCGACATCTGTCCGACAGCGACATCTGTCCGACAGCGACATCTGTCCGACAGCGACATCTGTCCGACAGCACTATTTTCTTGTGTTTGAAGTGACACTGATATCTAAAATTTGGCACATAGAAATTTACCCAAACTTGCACAAATTAATTGTCTTAAAGCTATTTTACTATCAAGAAAGTTTCAAGAAAATCGTATTGCTGGATCTCCAGATATATGCCTTGGACACACTGCAAACCACCAAATTGGAGATATATTTTGTGTTTAAGGTGATATCTCAAATTTGGCACATAGAAACTCGCTCAAACTTACACAGATTATCCGTCCTATAACCACCATACTTTATGGAAAGTTTTAAGAAAATCGTACGGTAGGTTCCGACATAAACGTTTGTCCGAATAACCTATTTTCTGAGTCGGACAGATGTCGCCCAATCAAGACAGACTACCTATCGCTTTTAATTTTATTTCGAAGTATGTATCGGCCCGGAAGTAAGCCAACGAGATTTCTACAAAGTGTGATTGATTTAATAAACCTAAACTAATTACAATTTTCTGTGTGAGTAATAGTTCTACTCAAACAGCAAACTGTAACTATAGTTAACTACTAGTTAACAAACTACTCATTACACCACTCCCCTTGTAAAACTTAACTTACTTCCTCAGAGTTTTGTCGGCAAATAAACCGAAAAAGCCATTTGTAAATTATTATTATAATTATACATTGTTGGGCACTACGGGCCAAACCACATTATAGTTAGAGTTTCACTCTTTATTTTTATGGCATTGAAGGTTTAACAGTAAAACGAACGAAATTATCTACGTAAATAATAACCAATCGATGCACTCAAGAATATCAATAAGATTTACTAGATATTAAAAAGTAGTAAAACTAATTTTAAAACATATAGAAAGATATAACATTATATATACTATTAATCCCAATATTATACATTATATATGATAATCCTGCGACCTTGCAGTGCGATCCAGAAACTATTAAAACCGAATGTGATATCAACTCAATAACCAATGAAGCAAGTTTGAATATTGTCCTAATCGCACTACATTATTATATCTGAAATCTGCACTTTACTTCCTTGTACTTGATCAGCAGCGGACTGTAAGTAAGCTAAAAATATAAACAAAAATAAAATACTTTATTATAATTTCAATTTCATGAAAAGTCTTTTATTTGGTTTTACAGTAAATTTACAAAAATTGCCCTCCAAACTGACATTTAACATCGAACTAAGAGTAAAAGAGCACTAACTAAAACCTGAGTATTGAGTAACCTATAAGTATTACACTACTTCAGCTATCAATAGTTTTAAATATATCGTCTAAAATACTGCAACTTGAAAACATCATTTGACTAAATCAACTATTGTCCTAATAGGGACCTTCATCAAATTCTTTAAAGCACCTTCCAGTTATAAACTGAATAATAAAGAATCAACTTGTTACAAAAACAATAACTGATAATATCTGATTTAACGCGTTTCCTTTCCGTAGTCGACTCAGTGAGAATATTTTGCTTCTCACTGAGTCGACTACAGAAAATAAACTCGTTAAATCAAACTATAAAGTTAAACTGTTAAGTTAACACCTGGAAAATGCATATCATTTTCATTAAAAAACTCACTTAAATAACTTAATATCATAACCACGTGAAGAGTTGGCTTAAAAATGTACAAAAGCTTAGAGGAGGATGAGTAAGAAGGAGCAGGAGGAGGGGTCAGGAGGAGGAGGAGGGGTAAGGAGGAGGGGTGAGGAGGAGGAGTGAGAGTTAAGAGGAGGGGTAAGAAGCAGGAGTGAGAGTTAAGAGGAGGGGTAAGAAGGAGGAGTGAGAGTTAAGAGGAGGGGTAAGGAGGAGGAGTAAGAGTTAAGAGGAGGGGTAAGAAGGAGGAGTGAGAGTTAATAGGAGGGGTAAGAAGCAGGAGTGAGAGTTAAGAGGAGGGGTAAGAAGGAGGAGTGAGAGTTAAGAGGAGGGGTAAGAAGGAGGCGTGAGAGTTAAGAGGAGGGGTAAGAAGCAGGAGTGAGAGTTAAGAGGAGGGGTAAGAAGGAGGAGTGAGAGTTAAGAGGAGGGGTAAGGAGGAGGAGTAAGAGTTAAGAGGAGGGGTAAGAAGGAGGAGTGAGAGTTAATAGGAGGGGTAAGAAGCAGGAGTGAGAGTTAAGAGGAGGGGTAAGAAGGAGGAGTGAGAGTTAAGAGGAGGGGTAAGAAGCAGGAGTGAGAGTTAAGAGGAGGGGTAAGAAGGAGGAGTGAGAGTTAAGAGGAGGGGTAAGAAGCAGGAGTGAGAGTTAAGAGGAGGGGTAAGAAGGAGGAGTGAGAGTTAAGAGGAGGGGTAAGGAGGAGGAGTGAGAGTTAAGAGGAGGGGTAAGAAGGAGGAGTGAGAGTTAAGAGGAGGGGTAAGAAGGAGGAGTGAGAGTTAAGAGGAGGGGTAAGAAGGAGGGGTGAGAGTTAAGAGGAGGGGTAAGAAGGTGGAGTGAGAGTTAAGAGGAGGGGTAAGAAGGAGGAGTGAGAGTTAAGAGGAGGGGTAAGAAGGTGGAGTGAGAGTTAAGAGGAGGGGTAAGAAGGAGGAGTGAGAGTTAAGAGGAGGGGTAAGGAGGAGGAGTGAGAGTTAAGAGGAGGGGTAAGGAGGAGGAGTGAGAGTTAAGAGGAGGGGTAAGAAGCAGGAGTGAGAGTTAAGAGGAGGGGTAAGAAGGAGGAGTGAGAGTTAAGAGGAGGGGTAAGAAGCAGGAGTGAGAGTTAAGAGGAGGAGTAAGAAGCAGGAGTGAGAGTTAAGAGGAGGGGTAAGAAGGAGGAGTGAGAGTTAAGAGGAGGGGTAAGAAGGAGGAGTGAGAGTTAAGAGGAGGGGTAAGAAGCAGGAGTGAGAGTTAAGAGGAGGGGTAAGAAGGAGGAGTGAGAGTTAAGAGGAGGGGGAAGAAGCAGGAGTGAGAGTTAAGAGGAGGGGTAAGAAGCAGGAGTGAGAGTTAAGAGGAGGGGTAAGAAGGAGGAGTGAGAGTTAAGAGGAGGGGTAAGAAGGAGGAGTGAGAGTTAAGAGGAGGGGTAAGAAGGAGGAGTGAGAGTTAAGAGGAGGGGTAAGAAGAAGGAGTGAGAGTTAAGAGGAGGGGTAAGAAGCAGGAGTGAGAGTTAAGAGGAGGGGTAAGAAGGAGGAGTGAGAGTTAAGAGGAGGGGTAAGAAGGAGGAGTGAGAGTTAAAAGGAGGGGTAAGAAGGAGGAGTGAGAGTTAAGAGGAGGGGTAAGAAGGAGGAGTGAGAGTTAAGAGGAGGGGTAAGAAGGAGGAGTGAGAGTTAAGAGGAGGGGTAAGGAGGAGGGGTGAGGAGGAGGAGGGGTAAGAAGGAGGAGTGAGAGTTAAGAGGAGGGGTAAGAAGGAGGAGTGAGAGTTAAGAGGAGGGGTAAGAAGGAGGAGTGAGAGTTAAGAGGAGGGGTAAGAAGGAGGAGTGAGAGTTAAGAGGAGGGGTAAGAAGGAGGAGTGAGAGTTAAGAGGAGGGGTAAGGAGGAGGGGTGGAGGAGGAGGAGGGGTAAGAAGGAGGAGTGAGAGTTAAGAGGAGGGGTAAGAAGGAGGAGTGAGAGTTAAGAGGAGGGGTAAGAAGGAGGAGTGAGAGTTAAGAGGAGGGGTAAGAAGGAGGAGTGAGAGTTAAGAGGAGGGGTAAGAAGGAGGAGTGAGAGTTAAGAGGAGGGGTAAGAAGGAGGAGTGAGAGTTAAGAGGAGGGGTAAGAAGGAGGAGTAAGAGTTAAGAGGAGGGGTAAGAAGGAGGAGTGAGAGTTAAGAGGAGGGGTAAGAAGGAGGAGTGAGAGTTAAGAGGAGGGGTAAGAAGGAGGAGTGAGAGTTAAGAGGAGGGGTAAGAAGGAGGAGTAAGAGTTAAGAGGAGGGGTAAGAAGGAGGAGTGAGAGTTAAGAGGAGGGGTAAGAAGGAGGAGTGAGAGTTAAGAGGAGGGGTAAGAAGGAGGAGTGAGAGTTAAGAGGAGGGGTAAGAAGGAGGAGTGAGAGTTAAGAGGAGGGGTAAGAAGGAGCAGTGAGAGTTAAGAGGAGGGGTAAGAAGGAGGAGTGAGAGTTAAGAGGAGGGGTAAGAAGGAGGAGTGAGAGTTAAGAGGAGGGGTAAGAAGGAGGAGTGAGAGTTAAGAGGAGGGGTAAGAAGGAGGAGTGAGAGTTAAGAGGAGGGGTAAGAAGGAGGAGTGAGAGTTAAGAGGAGGGGTAAGAAGGAGGAGTGAGAGTTAAGAGGAGGGGTAAGAAGGAGGAGTGAGAGTTAAGAGGAGGGGTAAGAAGGAGGAGTGAGAGTTAAGAGGAGGGGTAAGAAGGAGGAGTGAGAGTTAAGAGGAGGGGTAAGAAGGAGGAGTGAGAGTTAAGAGGAGGGGTAAGAAGGAGGAGTGAGAGTTAAGAGGAGGGGTAAGAAGGAGGAGTGAGAGTTAAGAGGAGGGGTAAGAAGGAGGAGTGAGAGTTAAGAGGAGGGGTAAGAAGGAGGAGTGAGAGTTAAGAGGAGGGGTAAGGAGGAGGGGTGAGGAGGAGGAGGGGTAAGAAGCAGGAGTGAGAGTTAAGAGGAGGGGTAAGAAGGAGGAGTGAGAGTTAAGAGGAGGGGTAAGAAGCAGGAGTGAGAGTTAAGAGGAGGGGTAAGAAGCAGGAGTGAGAGTTAAGAGGAGGGGTAAGAAGGAGGAGTGAGAGTTAAGAGGAGGGGTAAGAAGGAGGAGTGAGAGTTAAGAGGAGGGGTAAGAAGGAGGAGTGAGAGTTAAGAGGAGGGGTAAGAAGGAGGAGTGAGAGTTAAGAGGAGGGGTAAGAAGGAGGAGTGAGAGTTAAGAGGAGGGGTAAGAAGGAGGAGTGAGAGTTAAGAGGAGGGGTAAGAAGGAGGAGTGAGAGTTAAGAGGAGGGGTAAGAAGGAGGAGTGAGAGTTAAGAGGAGGGGTAAGAAGGAGGAGTGAGAGTTAAGAGGAGGGGTAAGAAGGAGGAGTGAGAGTTAAGAGGAGGGGTAAGAAGCAGGAGTGAGAGTTAAGAGGAGGGGTAAGAAGGAGCAGTGAGAGTTAAGAGGAGGGGTAAGAAGGAGGAGTGAGAGTTAAGAGGAGGGGTAAGAAGCAGGAGTGAGAGTTAAGAGGAGGGGTAAGAAGCAGGAGTGAGAGTTAAGAGGAGGGGTAAGAAGGAGGAGTGAGAGTTAAGAGGAGGGGTAAGAAGGAGGAGTGAGAGTTAAGAGGAGGGGTAAGAAGGAGGAGTGAGAGTTAAGAGGAGGGGTAAGGAGGAGGGTGAGGAGGAGGAGGGGTAAGAAGGAGGAGTGAGAGTTAAGAGGAGGGGTAAGAAGGAGGAGTGAGAGTTAAGAGGAGGGGTAAGAAGGAGGAGTGAGAGTTAAGAGGAGGGGTAAGAAGGAGGAGTGAGAGTTAAGAGGAGGGGTAAGAAGGAGGAGTGAGAGTTAAGAGGAGGGGTAAGAAGGAGGAGTGAGAGTTAAGAGGAGGGGTAAGGAGGAGGGGTGAGGAGGAGGAGGGGTAAGAAGGAGGAGTGAGAGTTAAGAGGAGGGGTAAGAAGGAGGAGTGAGAGTTAAGAGGAGGGGTAAGAAGGAGGAGTGAGAGTTAAGAGGAGGGGTAAGAAGGAGGAGTGAGAGTTAAGAGGAGGGGTAAGAAGGAGGAATGAGAGTTAAGAGGAGGGGTAAGAAGCAGGAGTGAGAGTTAAGAGGAGGGGTAAGAAGGAGGAGTGAGAGTTAAGAGGAGGGGTAAGAAGGAGGAGTGAGAGTTAAGAGGAGGGGGAAGGTACAGCAGGTATGTCGTGAACCATATTAGTAATATCAGCGTTTAGGGGCGTCAACATCCTGAAAAAATCTTGTCCATCAATATTACGTACAGTTTCACGTGATCCTACATATTTAAAATAGTTTGTTTTTTTTGAAGAAAAATAGATAAATTACAGTTTCAGTGTGCTAGTAGTTGTAGTAGTAGTATCTTTATTTTGGTTCAGCAGATGGACAGGGCTTAGGGGTGAACATCCTGAAAGTGATTAAATCCCATTTCAATTATTATAATCCGACTAACGTATCTTCAACAATACAGAAACAAAAGTGATTGATAAAATATTTTGCGATGATTAACAGAATTTAAGAAGGAGTACTTACCATGTTAATCTGCCGAGGTGAGAGTTGCTGCCAGAGTGTTTGATGGGATCGTACATGATACGAGGGAATATGGCTACAAGCAACACCAGGAACACCATGAAGACGAACACCAGCTGACCGAGAATGAGCATGTCGCTCGGGTAACCACCGTACGACGTCTCTATATCACCCTGAACAGTGTTTGTTAGAGCATGTCGCTCGGGTAACCACCGTACGAGGTCTCTAAATCACCCTGAACAGTGTTTGTTAGAGCATGTCGCTGGGGTAACCACCGTACGACGTCTCTATATCACCCTGAACAGTGTTTGTTAGAGCATGTCGCTCGGGTAACCACCGTACGAGGTCTCTAAATCACCCTGAACAGTGTTTGTTAGAGCATGTTGCTCGGGTAACCACCGTAAGAGGTCTCTATATCACCCTGTGTTGTTAATAATAGTTCACATCAGGATTGTCACGTGATAAAATGCCTATATCAGTGTATCTTAATTACTTGATGTCACGTACCTTGATGTTGATGCAGGTAACGACAAGGAGCAGAGCATATGAGAAGTACTTGATGAGGAACCCAAAAGCGATGCAGAAACAGTCGTGTCTGTAGAGGGCCTCAATCTCGCCTGGTGATTAGTTGGTTTGTGTCACGTGGTGTGAATACTGTGTTCTGATTGGTTGGTTTGTTGCACGGGGTGTAAATACTGTGTTCTGATTGGTTGGTTTGTTGCACGTGATAATAAAGAAAAACAAACTGTACGGTTAGTAGAGTATACAACGTTAGGATACTTGGATACATCTATTTTATTGGCAAGTTGCCAAGAACTCACTCTTCAACGTGTTTGGTACCCAGACTCCATCTTTTTCCTTGTTTCGGACTACGTTGTTAACTTGTGTTCTGAGACTGTCTGCTCCGTGCCATCTGGGGAACATTTGCAGGTCAGTATACATTCATACACTAGACTTGTTTTAATAGGTATTGTAGCTGCAGCAAAGTAGCTAGCTGCAGTAAAGTAGCTGCAGCAAAGTAGCTGCAGTAGAATAGCTGCAGTAAAGTAACTGCAGTAGAGTAGGTAGCTGCAGTAAAGTAGCTGTAGTAGAGAAGCTGCAGTTAAGTAGCTGCAGTACAGTAGCTGCAGTAAAGTAGCTGCAGCAGAATAGCTGCAGTTATGTAGCCGCTGTAAAGTAACTGCAGTAGAGTAGCTACAGTTAACTAGCTGTAGTTAGGTATCTGCAGTTAAGTATCTGCAGTTAAGTAGCTGCAGTTAAGTAGCTGCAGTAAAGTAACTGCAGTAGAGTAGCTACAGTAAAGAAGCTGCAGTAAAGTAGCTGCAGTTAAGTAGCTGCAGTTAAGTAGCTGCAGTAGAGAAGCTTCAGTAGATAAGCTGCAGTTAAGTATCTGCAGTAGAGTAGCTACAGTAAAGTAACTGCAGTAGAGAAGCTGCAGTTAAGTAGCTGCAGTAAAGTAACTGCAGTAGAGAAGCTTCAGTTAAGTAGCTGCAGTTAA
This sequence comes from Bolinopsis microptera, assembly GCF_026151205.1. Lineage (NCBI taxonomy): Eukaryota > Metazoa > Ctenophora > Tentaculata > Lobata > Bolinopsidae > Bolinopsis > Bolinopsis microptera. The sequence goes on from NC_087073.1 coordinate 21,758,771, forward strand.
CTAGCTGCAGTTAAGTAGCTGCGGTAAAAAACTGCAGTAGAGAAGCTTCAGTTAAGTAGCTGCAGTTAACTAGCTGCAGTTAAGTAAGCTGCAGTAAAGTAACTGCAGTAGAGAAGCTGCAGTTAAGTAGCTGCAGTTAACTAGCTGCAGTTAAGTAGCTGCAGTAAAGTAACTGCAGTAGAGAAGCTTCAGTTAAGTAGCTGCAGTTAACTAGCTGCAGTTAAGTAGCTGCAGTAAAGTAACTGCAGTAGAGAAGCTGCAGTTAACTAGCTGCAGTTAACTAGCTGCAGTTAAGTAGCTGCAGTAAAGTACTGCAGTAGAGAAGCTTCAGTTAAGTAGCTGCAGTTAACTAGCTGCAGTTAAGTAGCTGCAGTAAAGTAACTGCAGTAGAGAAGCTGCAGTAAAGTAGCTGCAGTTAAGTAGCTACAGTTAACTAGCTGCAGTAAAGTAGCTGTAGTTAAGTAACTGCAGTAAAGTAACTGCAGTATAGAAGCTGTAGTTAAGTATCAGCAGTACAGTAGCTGCAGTAAAGTAGCTGCAGTTAAGTAGCTGCATTTAACTAGCTGCATTTAACTAACTGCAGTAAAGTAACTGCAGTATAGAAGCTGTAGTAGAGAAGCTGCAGTACTAACCCCATGATGGCCCACAGTTTAGATCCGATGCCTGAAGCAGGTCCCTTGCTCAGTACAACAGCTATACAGGTGAGCAGGATCCACCCGATGAAGAAAATGGCGAGCCCAACTCCAAGCTGAAAATAAGAAACTCAACCTCACTAAATATTTTGATGGTCCAATTGATTAATTAATTGAATAATGAATGGCTATAGTGCTAGTAAGAATCAGGAATATTTATATCAAAAAGTTAACAATTGATATTAAGAATTCGTTAACAAGCAAGATGGTCTGAATATCTAAATATAAAAGATGATTTATTACTCAAATTGTTCTATAAAATTGACTAAAAATAGACTTACCGCTCCTCCCTGATCTTTTCCGTAACTAGCTAGTAGTGCGTCTAGTACCGCTTTTGTTCCTTCTGTTGGCTTTTTACCGGGAATCGCCAAAGCTACAATCGTACCGATAAGGAGGAAGAAAACGAAGCCTAAGTTGTAGACCATGACTGACAATTTGCCCACCTGTGTAATTAAGCAACTTTTATACATTGTATATTATAATTGAATAATGTATATTATATATCCAATAGTTATTTAGTCTCATCAATATTTAAACTGTAAAGATTACTGATTGGGAATGTCACCTGTTTGTATTGATCTTCAATTTTATAGACCCACCCTACTGCAAAACACTCCAGGGTCCCTATAAGCACCATCCCCCAGTTGTTCAGGTAGTTGTCAATGATATCTAGATAAACTGTACCACTGAAAGTAATACATCATCAACCACGTGATGCCCTAATAAGGTAATGTTGGTAAATAACCACGTGATGCCCTAATAAGGTAATGTTGGTAAATAACCACGTGATTACCTAATGAGGTAATGTTGGTAAATAACCACGTGATGCCCTAATAAACTGTACCACTGTTAGTAATACATCATCAATTATTATTTAGTTAATCAATCAATATTGATTTTCGTGATTTTTGGATGTTTATCTAATTTATATTATTACATTAAATAATAATAAATATTTATTGATGTCGTGTGTAGCTGGTGTGTAGCTGTGTGTGTGAGCTGTGTGTGTAGTGTGTGTGTTAGCTGTGTGTAGCTGTGTGTGTAGCAGTGTGTGTAGCTGTGTGTAGCTGTGTGTGTAGCTGTGTGTGTAGCTGTGTGTGTAGCTGTGTGTAGCTGTGTGTAGCAGGTGTGTGTAGCTGAGTGTGTAGCTGTGTGTGTAGCTGGTGTGTGTAGCTGTGTGTGTAGCTGTGTGTGAAGCTGTGTGTGTAGCTGTGTGTGTAGTGTGTGTGTAGCTGTGTGTAGCTGTGTGTGTAGCTGTGTGTGTAGCTGTTGTGTAGCTGTGAGTGTAGCAGTGTGTGTAGCTGTGTGTGTAGCTGTGTGTGTAGCAGTGTGTATAGCTGTGTGTGTAGCTGTGTGTGTAGCTGTGTGTGTAGCTGTGTGTGTAGCTGTGTGTAGCTGTGGTGTAGCTGTGTGAGAAGCAGTGTGTGTAGCTGTGTGTAAGCAGTGTGTGTAGCTGTGTGTAGTAGCTGATGTGTAGCTGTGTGTACTGTGTGTAGTGGTGTGTAGTGTGTGTGTAGCTGTGTGTAGCTGTGTGTAGCTGTTGTGAGTAGCAGTGTGTGTAGAGATGTGTGTGTAGCTGTGTGTGAAGCTGTGTGTGGTAGCTGTGTGTGTAGCGTGGGTGTAAGCTGTGTGTGTAGCTGTTTGTGTCGCTGAGTTGGTGTAGCTGTGTGTTGTAGTGTAGTAGTGTCGCTGTGTGGTAGCTGTGTGTGATTGTCGCTGTGTGTAGCTGTGTGTAAGCTGTGAGTGTAGCAGAGTGAGTTGTTAGGCTGTGTGTGTAGCTGGTGTGTAGTGTGTGTAGCTGTGTGAAGCTGAGTGTGTAGCTCGTGTGTAGCTGTGTGTGTAGTGTTGGTAGCCTGTGTGTAGCTGAGTGTAGCTGTGTGTCGCTGTGTGTAGCAGTGTGTGTGAGATGGTGTAGTGTGTGTGAGCTGTGTGTGAGCTGTGTGTTAGCAGTGTGTGTAGCTGTGTGTGTAGCTAGTTGTGTAGTGTGAGTAGCTGTGTGTGTAGCTGTGTGTAGCTGTGTGTAGCTGTGTGTGTAGCTGTGTGTAGCTGTGTGTAGCTGTGTGTGTAGCTGTGTGTGTAGCTGTGTGTGTAGCTGTGTGTGTAGCTGTGTGTGTAGCTGTGTGTGTAGCTGTGTGTGTAGCTGTGTGTGTAGCTGTGTGTGTAGCTGTGTGTGTAGCTGTGTGTGTAGCTGTGTGTAGCTGTGTGTGTAGCTGTGTGTAGCTGTGTGTGTAGCTGTGTGTGTAGCTGTGTGTGTAGCTGTGTGTGTAGCTGTGTGTGTAGCTGTGTGTGTAGCTGTGTGTAGCTGTGTGTAGCTGTGTGTAGCTGTGTGTAGCTGTGTGTGTAGCTGTGTGTGTAGCTGTGTGTGTAGCTGTGTGTGTAGCTGTGTGTGTAGCTGTGTGTGTAGCTGTGTGTGTAGCTGTGTGTGTAGCTGTGTGTGTAGCTGTGTGTGTAGCTGTGTGTGTAGCTGTGTGTGTAGCTGTGTGTGTAGCTGTGTGTGTAGCTGTGTGTGTAGCTGTGTGTAGCTGTGTGTGTAGCTGTGTGTGTAGCTGTGTGTGTAGCTGTGTGTAGCTGTGTGTGTAGCTGTGTGTGTAGCTGTGTGTGTAGCTGTGTGTAGCTGTGTGTGTAGCTGTGTGTGTAGCTGTGTGTAGCTGTGTGTAGCTGTGTGTGTAGCTGTGTGTGTAGCTGTGTGTGTAGCTGTGTGTGTAGCTGTGTGTGTAGCTGTGTGTGTAGCTGTGTGTGTAGCTGTGTGTGTAGCTGTGTGTGTAGCTGTGTGTGTAGCTGTGTGTGTAGCTGTGTGTGTAGCTGTGTGTAGCTGTGTGTGTAGCTGTGTGTAGCTGTGTGTAGCTGTGTGTAGCTGTGTGTGTAGCTGTGTGTGTAGCTGTGTGTGTAGCTGTGTGTAGCTGTGTGTGTAGCTGTGTGTGTAGCTGTGTGTGTAGCTGTGTGTGTAGCTGTGTGTGTAGCTGTGTGTGTAGCTGTGTGTGTAGCTGTGTGTGTAGCTGTGTGTAGCTGTGTGTGTAGCTGTGTGTGTAGCTGTGTGTGTAGCTGTGTGTGTAGCTGTGTGTGTAGCTGTGTGTGTAGCTGTGTGTGTAGCTGTGTGTGTAGCTGTGTGTGTAGCTGTGTGTGTAGCTGTGTGTGTAGCTGTGTGTGTAGCTGTGTGTAGCTGTGTGTGTAGCTGTGTGTGTAGCTGTGTGTGTAGCTGTGTGTGTAGCTGTGTGTAGCTGTGTGTGTAGCTGTGTGTGTAGCTGTGTGTAGCTGTGTGTGTAGCTGTGTGTGTAGCTGTGTGTGTAGCTGTGTGTGTAGCTGTGTGTAGCTGTGTGTGTAGCTGTGTGTGTAGCTGTGTGTGTAGCTGTGTGTGTAGCTGTGTGTAGCTGTGTGTGTAGCTGTGTGTGTAGCTGTGTGTAGCTGTGTGTAGCTGTGTGTGTAGCTGTGTGTGTAGCTGTGTGTGTAGCTGTGTGTGTAGCTGTGTGTGTAGCTGTGTGTGTAGCTGTGTGTGTAGCTGTGTGTGTAGCTGTGTGTGTAGCTGTGTGTGTAGCTGTGTGTGTAGCTGTGTGTGTAGCTGTGTGTGTAGCTGTGTGTGTAGCTGTGTGTGTAGCTGTGTGTGTAGCTGTGTGTGTAGCTGTGTGTGTAGCTGTGTGTGTAGCTGTGTGTGTAGCTGTGTGTGTAGCTGTGTGTGTAGCTGTGTGTGTAGCTGTGTGTAGCTGTGTGTGTAGCTGTGTGTAGCTGTGTGTGTAGCTGTGTGTGTAGCTGTGTGTAGCTGTGTGTAGCTGTGTGTAGCTGTGTGTTGCTGTGTGTGTAGCTGTGTGTGTAGCTGTGTGTAGCTGTGTGTGTAGCTGTGTGTGTAGCTGTGTGTAGCTGTGTGTGTAGCTGTGTGTGTAGCTGTGTGTGTAGCTGTGTGTGTAGCTGTGTGTGTAGCTGTGTGTGTAGCTGTGTGTGTAGCTGTGTGTGTAGCTGTGTGTGTAGCTGGTGTGTGTAGCTGTGTGTGTAGCTGTGTGGTAGCTGTGTGTGTAGCTGTGTGTGTAGCAGTGTGTGTAGCTGTGTGTGTAGCAGTGTGTGTAGTAGTGTGTGTAGTAGTGTGTGTAGTAGTGTGTGTAGTAGTGTGTGTAGTAGTGTGTGTAGTAGTGTGTGTAGCAGTGTGTGTAGCAGTGTGTGTAGCTGTGTGTGTAGCTGTGTGTGTAGCTGTGTGTGTAGCTGTGTGTAGCTGTGTGTGTAGCTGTGTGTATAGCTGTGTGTGTAGCTGTGTGTGTAGCTGTGTGTGTAGCTGTGTGTGTAGCTGTGTGTGTAGCTGTGTGTGTAGCTGTGTGTGTAGCTGTGTGTGTAGCAGTGTGTGTAGCTGTGTGTGTAGCAGTGTGTGTAGCTGTGTGTGTAGCTGTGTGTGTAGCTGTGTGTGTAGCTGTGTGTGTAGCTGTGTGTAGCTGTGTGTGTAGCTGTGTGTGTAGCTGTGTGTGTAGCTGTGTGTGTAGCTGTGGTGTAGCTGTGTGTGTAGCAGTGTGTAGCTGTGTGTATAGCTGTGTGTGTAGCTGTGTGTGTAGCTGTGTGTGTAGCTGTGTGTGTAGCTGTGTGTGTAGCTGTGTGTGTAGCTGTGTGTGTAGCTGTGTGTGTAGCTGTGTGTGTAGCTGTGTGTGTAGCTGTGTGTAGCTGTGTGTGTAGCTGTGTGTGTAGCAGTGTGTGTAGCTGTGTGTGTAGCTGTGTGTGTAGCTGTGTGTGTAGCTGTGTGTGTAGCTGTGTGTGTAGCTGTGTGTGTAGCTGTGTGTGTAGCTGTGTGTGTAGCTGTGTGTAGCTGTGTGTGTAGCTGTGTGTAGCTGTGTGTGTAGCTGTGTGTGTAGCTGTGTGTGTAGCTGTGTGTAGCTGTGTGTGTAGCTGTGTGTGTAGCTGTGTGTAGCTGTGTGTAGCTGTGTGTGTAGCTGTGTGTGTAGCAGTGTGTGTAGCTGTGTGTAGCTGTGTGTGTAGCTGTGCGTGTAGCTGTGTGTGTAGCTGTGTGTGTAGCTGTGTGTGTAGCTGTGTGTGTAGCTGTGTGTGTAGCTGTGTGTGTAGCAGTGTGTGTAGCTGTGTGTGTAGCTGTGTGTGTAGCTGTGTGTGTAGCTGTGTGTGTAGCTGTGTGTGTAGCTGTGTGTGTAGCTGTGTGTGTAGCAGTGTGTGTAGCTGTGTGTGTAGCTGTGTGTAGCTGTGTGTGTAGCTGTGTGTGTAGCTGTGTGTAGCTGTGTGTATAGCTGTGTGTGTAGCTGTGTGTAGCTGTGTGTGTAGCTGTGTGTGTAGCTGTGTGTAGCTGTGTGTGTAGCTGTGTGTGTAGCTGTGTGTAGCTGTGTGTAGCAGTGTGTGTAGCAGTGTGTGTAGCTGTGTGTGTAGCTGTGTGTGTAGCTGTGTGTGTAGCTGTGTGTAGCTGTGTGTGTAGCTGTGTGTGTAGCTGTGTGTGTAGCTGTGTGTGTAGCTGTGTGTAGCTGTGTGTGTAGCTGTGTGTATAGCTGTGTGTGTAGCTGTGTGTAGCTGTGTGTGTAGCTGTGTGTAGCTGTGTGTAGCAGTGTGTGTAGCTGTGTGTGTAGCTGTGTGTAGCTGTGTGTAGCAGTGTGTGTAGCAGTGTGTGTAGCTGTGTGTGTAGCTGTGTGTGTAGCTGTGTGTGTAGCTGTGTATGTAGCTGTGTGTGTAGCTGTGTGTAGCTGTGTGTGTAGCTGTGCGTGTAGCTGTGTCTCACCTATCGTAGCAGTAGAGAAGTCCCGCCAGCCACCCAACAATACAGGTCGGCAACACAACCATCCAGGTCTTGGGTCGCAGCCTCAATCCTATCCAGCAGTCCTGAGTTTAATTAAATATCCATTATCAATCTCATCAACTCATTAGGTAATCGATTAATAAATCAACATTTTAGCTGGGAGGAAGATAGGGAGGAACATGTCACATCTCGTTACAATTTACATAAGATTAAATATAATAAATAAAAAATAATTGCCTTGGCGAAAGTGACAAAGCATTCAGCCAGAGAGAAAGCACTATCAATTCCCAACATTATGAGACATCCAAAGAAAATGATACCCCAAAACTGAGGAGCTTCAAGAGTTGCCAATCCTAAAAACCGTAAACATCAGTAAAATATACATTATTTATAAGTTGCAGATATTTGGTGAAATAACCATGTTATGCCCTAATAAGGTAATGCTGGTAAATAACCACGTGATGCCTAAATAAGGTAATGCTGGTTAATAACCACTTGATGCCTAAATAAGGTAATGATGGTTAATAACCACGTGATGCCTAAATAAGGTAATGATGGTTAATAACCACGTGATGCCTAAATAAGGTAATGCTGGTTAATAACCACGTGATGCCTAAATAAGGTAATGATGGTTAATAACCACGTGATGCCTAAATAAGGTAATGATGGTTAATAACCACGTGATGCCTAAATAAGGTAATGCTGGTTAATAACCACGTGATTCCCTAATAAGGTAATGACCACAAGTACTGTTAGATAACCTGAAGGGTAAGCGATGAAAGCTAGTCCCATAGAGGCTTGTTTGTAGTAGTTTTCAGCGCATACCCCTGTAGCCGAATCTTTTTCACATTTCTTCTGCATATATCCCAAAACCTCGTAGATGGCGAATCCTCCCAGCAGGGCAATACCAGTGTCACTGTTGAAGGTGTTACATAGGTGTTACATAGGTGTTACATATGTTAAATAGGTGTTTAAAATGTATTTTTATTTTACTCAATACTCATAGTTGTAAGATCATTTTGGGTGTCAACTTGATTGTGAACTAGATTAAGTGAGTAAATATTATATATTACCTGAGAGATATGGCCTTCTCGCTCATTGCAACGTTAGTTTTACTTTTGGAGTTGTGAGAACTATAGGCAGTCATCACGCCCATACACACACCCAATGAGAAAAATACCTAAAAAGGGGAACATTAAACATTAAAGAGGGAGCCTCAAACAAACAATCAGCAGGGAATAGGACGTTAAACAGTAAAAGAGAAGAAGGGAACGTTAAATAGTAGGAGAGAACGTTCAAATGGGGAAGGGAACATTTAACAGAAGGAGGGATTGTTTAACAGAAGGAGGGATTGTTTAACAGGAGGAGGGATTGTTTAACAGGAAGAGAGATTGTTTAACAGGAGGAGGGAACGTTCAAATGGGGAAGGGAACATTTAACAGAAGGAGGGATTGTTTAACAGAAGGAGGGATTGTTTAACAGAAGGAGGGATTGTTTAACAGGAGGAGGGATTATTTAACAGGAGAAGGGATTGTTTAACAGGAGGAGGGATTGTTTAACAGGAGGAGGGATTGTTTAACAGGAGGAGGGATTGTTTAACAGAGGAGGGATTGTTTAACAGGAGGAGGGATTGTTTAACAGGAGGAGGGATTGTTTAACAGGAGGAGGGATTATTTAACAGGAGGAGGGATTGTTTAACAGAGGAGGGATTGTTTAACAGGAGGAGGGATTGTTTAACAGGAGGAGGGATTGTTTAACAGGAGGAGGGATTATTTAACAGGAGGAGGGATTGTTTAACAGGAGGAGGGATTGTTTAACAGGAGGAGGGATTATTTAACAGGAGGAGGGATTGTTTAACAGGAGGAGGGATTGTTTAACAGGAGGAGGGATTGTTTAACAGAGGAGGGATTGTTTAACAGGAGGAGGGATTGTTTAACAGGAGGAGGGATTGTTTAACAGGAGGAGGGATTATTTAACAGGAGGAGGGATTGTTTAACAGAGGAGGGATTGTTTAACAGGAGGAGGGATTGTTTAACAGGAGGAGGGATTGTTTAACAGGAGGAGGGATTATTTAACAGGAGGAGGGATTGTTTAACAGGAGGAGGGATTGTTTAACAGGAGGAGGGATTATTTAACAGGAGGAGGGATTGTTTAACAGGAGGAGGGATTATTTAACAGGAGGAGGGATTGTTTAACAGAAAGAGAGATTGTTTAACAGGAGGAGAGATTGTTTAACAGGAGGAGGGATTGTTTAACAGGAGGAGGGATTGTTTAACAGAGGAGGGATTGTTTAACAGGAGGAGAGATTGTTTAACAGGAGGAGAGATTGTTTAACAGGAGGAGGGATTGTTTAACAGGAGGAGGGATTGTTTAACAGGAGGAGGGATTGTTTAACAGGAGGAGGGATTGTTTAACAGGAGGAGGGATTGTTTAACAGGAAGAGAGATTGTTTAACAGGAGGAGGGATTATTTAACAGGAGGAGGGAACGTTCAAATGGGGAAGGGAACGTTTAACAGGAGGAGGGTTGTTTAACAGGTTACAGGAGGAGGGATTGTTTAACAGGAGGAGGGATTGTTTAACAGGAAGAGAGATTGTTTAACAGGAGGAGGGATTATTTAACAGGAGGAGGGATTGTTTAACAGGAGGAGGGATTGTTTAACAGGAGGAGGGATTATTTAACAGGAGGAGGGATTGTTTAACAGGAGGAGGAATTGTTTAACAGGAGGAGGGATTGTTTAACAGGAGGAGGGATTATTTAACAGAAAGAGAGATTGTTTAACAGGAGGAGAGATTGTTTAACAGGAGGAGGAATTGTTTAACAGGAGGAGAGATTGTTTAACAGGAGGAGGGATTGTTTAACAGGAGAAGGGACTGTTAAACAGGAGGAGGGAACGTTTAACAGGAGAAGGGATTGTTTTACAGGAGGAGGGATTGTTTAACAGGAGGAGGGATTGTTTAACAGGAGGAGGGATTATTTAACAGGAGGAGGGAACGTTCAAATGGGGAAGGGAACGTTCAACAGGAGGAGGGATTGTTTAACAGGGAGAGATAACAGGGAGAGGCTGCAGAAAAGCTGGAGCGTTACACATTTCCAAGAAACTGTTAAGAAGGGATGTAAAGTTGTTGAATAATTAGGGAAACATCGGAATAGTAATAAGAGGGCATCATACCTGGCCGATAGCTTTAGTCCATATGACAGGGTCATTCAAAGTACTGCCGTCCCATTTGATCAGGTAAGCCTTAATACCATCCCCTGCTCCATCTAGGAATGCACCTGAAACAGAGACCTTTACTTCGGAGTGTAATTCAAGCAGGGAATCATATTTCATATTTTCTTCAAGTTGAAAGAATGCGATAAATTATAACCTTTGATAAAGCTTTCGCTGACGTTAAGGAAAGTAGAAATTGTCCAGCAAGGGTGTTAATTAGCCGCAATCCTCCCAAGATAAAATACGTTAGGATCTTAAGATTTTTTAGATATCATTGAGCATAAACAGTGATACAACGCATCTCGGGATGATCCGCAGAGTCTCGACTAGTTTCGGCTTACCGCCATCAACAGGATCGATGAATCATCTAGCGGGAAATTTGAAATCAATCATCAATAAACAACATTCCGAAAGTATAAAAGCAAAATTCAAAGGAAATGTCAGTAGGAAAATGTACGAAGTAGGTAATGTAAATAAGGTAACTACTGTGAAAGCATAGTTGTGGAACACAACAAGAAAATTGAGAATAATCTTGTGCGAGGGTAGGGACCCAGATGTCGTTTCTAACCCAAATAAACTTTAAGGAGGCTTCTCATCAGTAGCCGCACCTCCTTACTCGGTTTCTGAACTGGAATTCTATGGGCTTCCAGACGGCCAGACCGAGTATTACCACCCCATCCTTCTAGAGTTCATCACAAGTAGCACCCACCTTGAAGATCTTTGACACCCAGACACACCCCATTGGCGAACAAACTTTGGATATAATCTTACATGCTCCCGAAGGAATCCCTGGTTTATGGTCTTTCTCATCGTCACCAGCACTTTCACTAGAGTCACCAGCCCTTTCACTGGAGTCATCAGCCCAATCACTGAAGTATACAGAAGTATAGTTGTGGAACACAACAAGAAAATTGAGAATAATCTTGTGCGAGGGTAGGGACCCAGATGTCGTTTCTAACCCAAATAAACTTTAAGGAGGCTTCTCATCAGTAGCCGCACCTCCTTACTCGGTTTCTGAACTGGAATTCTATGGGCTTCCAGACGGCCAGACCGAGTATTACCACCCCATCCTTCTAGAGTTCATTACAAGTAGCACCCACCTTGAAGATCTTTGACACCCAGACACACCCCATTGGCGAACAAACTTTGGATATAATCTTACATGCTCCCGAAGGAATCCCTGGTTTATGGTCTGGGCCAAAACGACTACAAAACGTACAGAGTAAGGTTTTTTTAAAAATATTTTTTTACATATGTCCCAGACCCATAGCTAGATCTATGAATTGTTTTGGCCCACTCCATGATTTCACAGTAGTTACCTTATTTACATTACCTACTTCGTACATTTTCCTACTGATATTTCCTTTGAATTTTGCTTTTATACTTTCGGAATGTTGTTTATTGATAATTGATTTCAAATTTCCCGCTAGATGATTCATCGATCCTGTTGATGGCGGTAAGCCGAAACTAGTCGAGACTCTGCGGATCATCCCGAGATACGTTGTATCACTGCTTATGCTCAATGATATCTAAAAAAAAATTAATTATAACCTAATATATATAACAGCATAATAAGAGAGTAACTAATAAAAACCTCTGATGATGAGAATGAGCAGTATGAGCAGAGGAAGGGGAACTGTGAACTTTACAACCCAGCTCGTACTCTTAACTCCCTTGAAGATGCTCAGGAAGATCAGTATCCACACCACCGTGATGCCAACAAACACTTTCCAGTTGAAAGTACCGAGCCAGTCGAACTCAGTCGATGGGTCTGCTAGCTTTCTAGCTGAGTAGTTAGTTGTGTTAAATGTGTTAGTTGTGTTAGTTATTTTAGTTGTGTTAGTTATTTTAGTTATTTTAGTTGTGTTAGTTATTTTAGTTGTGTTAGTCGTGTTAGTTATTTTAGTTGTGTTAGTCGTGTTAGTTATTTTAGTTGTGTTAGTCGTGTTAGTTATTTTAGTTATTTTAGTTGTGTTAGTTGTGTTAAATGTGTTAGTTATTTAAGTTGTGTTAGTTATTTTAGTTGTGTTAGTTATTTTAGTTGTGTTAGTTGTGTTAGTTATTTTAGTTGTGTTAGTCGTGTTGATTATTTTAGTTGTGTTAGTCGTGTTAGTTATTTTAGTTGTGTTAGTCGTGTTAGTTATTTTAGTTGTGTTAGTCGTGTTGATTATTTTAGTTGTGTTAGTTGTGTTGGTTCCATGCTAATTATATCAGTTGTTATAATGAAAGGTAACTGTTACAATTGTATTAGAAATTAGAAAGTATACAGAAAGTCACATGTAAATTCCACCTCACGAAATAAGACACCCTACATATTATATATTTATATACATTACTAAGATAAGCACTCATGTACATTTCGCTTTGTCGTCTCGTTTTCATTCTATACTTTATGGGGAGGGGGGGGGGGGGGGGGGGGGGGTTCCAACAGGGGGGGTTCCAACATGATTACTTGCTTAGTTAACTTATTAATCAATTTATTTACTCACCTGCCATACCAGCTGTCATGGAAATATCGTCGAAATGAGCTGCTTGATTGTCGTACCAAGGTATTGCGTCGGTTTTGTGGAAGCACTCCACAAAGTAAATACAAGCATACCCCAGGATAATACAGTAGTAGAAAGTAATGGTGTAGCCTGCAAACACACTCGCCAGTCCTATACCCCTGAGAGATAGTGAACTTTACTCGCTAACAGTTAAACAAACAAACACACTCGCAGTCCTATACCCCTAAGAGACAGTGTTTTGTTTCTTACCTGAGTCTGGGGTTCATGGAACCGAACGCGTCAGCATCTCCGGCCTGGTAGAAGGTTCCAATACTCAGCTCCATTCCGAGGATAGGCATTCCCACGAATATCAAGATGAAGAAGTAGGGAATGAGGAATGGAGCGCCTCCGTACCTGTGTAGCAGTTTAGTTCATGTTTATTTATCACATCATGATGAGAATTTATACATTCTAAAAGATTCTATTCTTACAAACGGATATCCCACAACATTTGCCCCTGCCCCTGCCCCTCCTCTTCCCTCCTCTTCCATCCTCCTCTTCCCTGCTCTTCCCTCCTCTTCCCTCCTCTTCCCTCCTCTTCCCTCCTCTTCCCTCCTCTTCCCTTCTCTTCCCTCCTCTTCCCTCCTCTTCCCTGCTCTTCCCTGCTCTTCCCTGCTCTTCCCTCCTCTTCCCTTCTCTTCCCTTCTCTTCCCTCCTCTTCCCTCCTCTTCCCTGCTCTTCCCTCCTCTTCCCTCCTCTTCCCTCCTCTTCCCTCCTCTTCCCTGCTCTTCCCTGCTCTTCCCTCCTCTTCCCTTCTCTTCCCTGCTCTTCCCTCCTCTTCCCTTCTCTTCCCTCCTCTTCCCTCCCTTTCCCTCCTCTTCCCTCCTCTTCCCTCCTCTTCCCTCCTCTTCCCTCCTCTTCCCTCCTCTTCCCTTCTCTTCCCTCCTCTTCCCTCCTCTTCCCTCCTCTTCCCTTCTCTTCCCTCCTCTTCCCTCCTCTTCCCTGCTCTTCCCTGCTCTTCCCTGCTCTTCCCTCCTCTTCCCTTCTCTTCCCTCCTCTTCCCTTCTCTTCCCTCCTCTTCCCTCCTCTTCCCTCCTCTTCCCTCCTCTTCCCTGCTCTTCCCTGCTCTTCCCTGCTCTTCCCTCCTCTTCCCTTCTCTTCCCTCCTCTTCCCTCCCTTTCCCTCCTCTTCCCTCCTCTTCCCTCCTCTTCCCTCCTCTTCCCTCCTCTTCCCTCCTCTTCCCTTCTCTTCCCTCCTCTTCCCTCCTCTTCCCTCCTCTTCCCTCCTCTTCCCTCCTCTTCCCTCCTCTTCCCTCCTCTTCCCTCCTCTTCCCTTCTCTTCCCTCCTCTTCCCTCCTCTTCCCTCCTCTTCCCTCCTCTTCCCTCCTCTTCCCTCCTCTTCCCTCCTCTTCCCTCCTCTTCCCTCCTCTTCCCTCCTCTTCCCTTCTCTTCCCTCCTCTTCCCTCCTCTTCCCTGCTCTTCCCTGCTCTTCCCTGCTCTTCCCTCCTCTTCCCTTCTCTTCCCTCCTCTTCCCTCCTCTTCCCTGCTCTTCCCTCCTCTTCCCTCCTCTTCCCTCCTCTTCCCTCCTCTTCCCTGCTCTTCCCTGCTCTTCCCTGCTCTTCCTCCTCTTCCCTTCTCTTCCCTCCTCTTCCCTCCCTTTCCCTCCTCTTCCCTCCTCTTCCCTCCTCTTCCCTCCTCTTCCCTCCTCTTCCCTCCTCTTCCCTTCTCTTCCCTCCTCTTCCCTCCTCTTCCCTCCTCTTCCCTCCTCTTCCCTCCTCTTCCCTCCTCTTCCCTCCTCTTCCCTCCTCTTCCCTCCTCTTCCCTCCTCTTCCCTTCTCTTCCCTCCTCTTCCCTCCTCTTCCCTCCTCTTCCCTCCTCTTCCCTCCTCTTCCCTCCTCTTCCCTCCTCTTCCCTCCTCTTCCCTCCTCTTCCCTCCTCTTCCCTCCTCTTCCCTCCTCTTCCCTCCTCTTCCCCACACCAATACTCACTGAGACACCAAGTTAGGGAACCTCCAGACGTTTCCCAGACCTACAGCAGAACCTACTGCAGCTAGAATGAAGGAGATTGGGTGATCCCATTCCTTCCTCCCTTTCTCACGATCCTGTTGGATCTTGGACTCTATGTCAACATCGCCCATCTTTACGGGCTCGTATCTATTAATGTATCTAGTTTAAGCTTAAGGTTATGTGTCAACATCGCCCATCTTTACGGGCTCGTATCTATTAATGTATCTAGTTTAAGCTTAAGGTTATATGTCAACATCGCCCATCTTTACGGGCTCGTATCTATTAATGTATCTAGTTTAAGCTTAAGGTTATGTGTCAACATCGCCCATCTTTACGGGCTCGTATCTATTAATGTATCTAGTTTAAGCTTAAGGTTATATGTCAACATCGCCCATCTTTACGGGCTCGTATCTATTAATGTATCTAGTTTAAGCTTAAGGTTATGTGTCAACATCGCCCATCTTTACGGGCTCGTATCTATTAATGTATCTAGTTTAAGCTTAAGGTTATGTGTCAACATCGCCCATCTTTACGGGCTCGTATCTATTAATGTATCTAGTTTAAGCTTAAGGTTATATGTCAACATCGCCCATCTTTACGGGCTCGTATCTATTAATGTATCTAGTTTAAGCTTAAGGTTATGTGTCAACATCGCCCATCTTTACGGGCTCGTATCTATTAATGTATCTAGTTTAAGCTTAAGGTTATGTGTCAACATCGCCCATCTTTACGGGCTCGTATCTATTAATGTATCTAGTTTAAGCTTAAGGTTATGTGTCAACATCGCCCATCTTTACGGGCTCGTATCTATTAATGTATCTAGTTTAAGCTTAAGGTTATATGTCAACATCGCCCATCTTTACGGGCTCGTATCTATTAATGTATCTAGTTTAAGTTATTTGTCGTTAACTGATTGGTTACTTTTGAGTTACTAAAAGGTTACTAAAAGGTTACTAAAAGGTTACTAAAAGGTTACTAAAAGGTTACTAAAAGGTTACTAAAAGGTTACTAAAAGGTTACTAAAAGGTTACTAAAAGGTTACTAAAAGGTTACTAAAAGGTTACTAAAAGGTTACTAAAAGGTTACTAAAAGGTTACTAAAAGGTTACTAAAAGGTTACTAAAAGGTTACTAAAAGTTACTAAAAGGTTACTAAAAGGTTACTAAAAGGTTACTAAAAGGTTACTAAAAGGTTACTAAAAGGTTACTAAAAGGTTACTAAAAGGTTACTAAAAGGTTACTAAAAGCTTAGTAATAGACAACTTTTTTGAACTTTGTGTGATTAACAATTATAAAACAGGGACTATGTTTTAAAGGATGATAATGACGCTGCAAACCAGGTTTCTAGCCAGGTTGCTAGCACTTGTCATTCTTTCTGTGCTGTATAGCAAGGGAACAACGCAAACCTTCACCATTGACTACCAGGTAATTCTATTCAAATTATATATCACCTCGGTTTAACGTGTTTTTAATGATGCAAAGATATTAGATTAGTTGGAGATCGAACTTGAACTTTGTGGAGTAAATCTTGCGATTCACCGGGTGACACAAACTAAACAATCAGAACACAGTATTCACACCACGTGACACAAACTAAACAATATCCACACCACGTGACAGAAACCAACCAATCAGAACACAGTATTCACACCACGTGACACAAACCAACCAATCAGAACACAGTATTCACACCACGTGACACAAACTAAACAATCAGAACACAGTATTCACACCACGTGACACAAACCAAACAATCAAAACACAGTATTCACACCACTAATACGAGATGCCCCCAGAGAGATTGCTACGCTAAGGATGGCGAGTGTTACCGTTACATTGCGGGGGAAATGCATTACTTCCGAATCCCAGCCCACTATTGGGAGGACAGGCTCTTGAAACTCCGTGCTGCTGGATTCACTACTGTTCAAACGTGAGTATCAATTATCAAGTAGTAACACAAACAGGCTACTCACACCAAGTCACACAAACATGCTACTCACACCAAGTCACACAAACAGGCTACTCACATCAAGTCACACAAACAGGCTACTCACATCAAGTCACACAAACAGGCTACTCACACCAAGTCACACAAACATGCTACTCACACCAAGTCACACAAACAGGCTACTCACATCAAGTCACACAAACAGGCTACTCACACCAAGTCACACAAACAGGCTACTCACATCAAGTCACACAAACATGCTACTCACATCAAGTCACACAAACAGGCTACTCACATCAAGTCACACAAACAGGCTACTCACACCAAGTCACACAAACAGGCTACTCACATCAAGTCACACAAACAGGCTACTCACATCAAGTCACACAAACAGGCTACTCACATCAAGTCACACAAACAGGCTACTCACATCAAGTCACACAAACAGGCTACTCACATCAAGTCACACAAACAGGCTACTCACACCAAGTCACACAAACATGCTACTCACACCAAGTCACACAAACAGGCTACTCACATCAAGTCACACAAACAGGCTACTCACACCGAGTCACACAAACAAGCTACTCACATCAAGTCACACAAACAGGCTACTCACACCAAGTCACACAAACAGGCTACTCACACCGAGTCACACAAACAGGCTTCTCACATCAAGTCACACAAACAGGCTACTCAGACACATCAAGTCACACAAACAGGCTTCTCACATCAAGTCACACAAACATGCTACTCACACCAAGTCACACAAACAGGCTACTCACACCAAGTCACACAAACAGGCTACTCACACCAAGTCACACAAACAGGCTACTCACACCGAGTCACACAAACAAGCTACTCACATCAAGTCACACAAACAGGCTACTCACATCAAGTCACACAAACAGGCTACTCACAGCAAGTCACACAAACAGGCTACTCACACCAAGTCACACAAACAGGCTACTCACATCAAGTCACACAAACAGGCTACTCACATCAAGTCACACAAACAGGCTACTCACATCAAGTCACACAAACAGGCTACTCACACCAAGTCACACAAACAGGCTACTCACATCAAGTCACACAAACAGGCTACTCATACCAAGTCACACAAACAAGCTACTCACATCAAGTCACACAAACAAGCTACTCACATCAAGTCACACAAACAGGCTACTCACATCAAGTCACACAAACAGGCTACTCACACCAAGTCACACAAACAGGCTACTCACACCAAGTCACACAAACAGGCTTCTCACATCAAGTCACACAAACAGGCTACTCACATCAAGTCACACAAACAGGCTACTCACACCGAGTCACACAAACAGGCTACTCACACCAAGTCACAAAAACAAGCTACTCACATCAAGTCACACAAACAGGCTACTCATACCAAATCACACAAACAAGCTACTCACACCAAGTCACACAAACAGGCTACTCACATCAATTCACACAAACAAGCTACTCACATCAAGTCACACAAACAGGCTACTCACACCAAGTCACACAAACATGCTACTCACACCAAGTCACACAAACAGGCTTCTCACATCAAGTAACACAAACAGGCTACTTACTCAAGGTTACTAAAATATCAATAGCTACGGCTATTATTAATTATACAGTTTACCTAATCAGCCACAGCATCTTATCTTATATCAGGTTCAAGATTGTGAGTGTAGAAATTACATCGTGTTGGATGGAATGTTAACAGTGGGAAATGTAACAAGTGTGTGGGAAATGGAACAAGTATGTGGGAAATGTAATAAGTATTTGGGAAATGTAAAAAGTGTGTGGGAAATGTAAAAAGTGTGTGGGAAATTTAACAAGTATGTGGGAAATGTAACAAGTGTGTGGGAAATGTAACAAGTATGTGGGAAATGTAAAAAGTGTGTGGGAAATGTAACAAGTGTGTGGGAAATGTAACAAGTGTGTGGGAAATGTAACAAGTGTGTGGGAAATGTAATAAGTATTTGGGAAATGTAAAAAGTGTGTGGGAAATGTAAAAAGTGTGTGGGAAATTTAACAAGTATGTGGGAAATTTAACAAGTGTGTGGGAAATGTAACAAGTGTGTGGGAAATGTAACAAGTATGTGGGAAATGGAACAAGTGTGCGGGAAATGTAAAAAGTGTGCGGGAAATGTAAAAAGTGTGTGGGAAATGTAACAAGTATGTGGGAAATGGAACAAGTGTGCGGGAAATGTAAAAAGTGTGTGGGAAATGTAACAAGTATGTGGGAAATGTAACAAGTATGTGGGAAATTTAACAAGTGTGTGGGAAATGTAACAAGTGTGTGGGAAATTTAACAAGTGTGTGGGAAATGTAACAAGTGTGTGGGAAATTTAATAAGTATGTGGGAAATTTAACAAGTGTGTGGGAAATTTAACAAGTGTGTGGGAATTGTAACAAGTGTGTGGGAAATTTAATAAGTATGTGGGAAATTTAACAAGTGTGTGGGAAATTTAACAAGTGTGTGGGAAATGTAACAAGTATGTGGGAAATGTAACAAGTGTGTGGGAAATGTAACAAGTATGTGGGAAATGTAACAAGTGTGTGGGAAATGTAACAAGTGTGTGGGA
This sequence comes from Bolinopsis microptera, assembly GCF_026151205.1. Lineage (NCBI taxonomy): Eukaryota > Metazoa > Ctenophora > Tentaculata > Lobata > Bolinopsidae > Bolinopsis > Bolinopsis microptera. Next base: position 21,777,411 of record NC_087073.1, read on the forward strand.
AATGTAACAAGTGTGCGGGAAATGTAACAAGTGTGTGGGAAATGTAACAAGTATGTGGGAAATTTAACAAGTGTGTGGGAAATGTAACAAGTGTGTGGGAAATTTAATAAGTATGTGGGAAATTTAACAAGTGTGTGGGAAATTTAACAAGTGTGTGGGAAATGTAACAAGTATGTGGGAAATGTAACAAGTGTGTGGGAAATGTAACAAGTGTGTGGGAAATGTAACAAGTGTGTGGGAAATGTAACAAGTGTGTGGGAAATGTAAAAAGTGTGTGGGAAATGTAACAAGTGTGTGGGAAATGTAACAAGTGTATGGGAAATGTACCAAGTATGTGGGAAATTTAACAAGCGTGTGTGAAATGTAGTGGTGTCATTAAACAGGCAGATGCTTTATAACTCGGCCATTTTTAATTTTAGTGCAATCGACGAAATTTGGTATACGGGAGTTCGGGATGTAAGTTTACTGTTATGTGTTCCTACTTTGAATTTACTTTTGGTTCTTTACTTTGAGAAGGATCAAACAAAGAGAAACGAGGATAACAACGTTAGAACAAAAGGGGTATATTAGGGAATAGTAACAACACGTATAAACAAGACCGACTGAAGGGAAATGTGAATGGGATAGGGAATAGGGATAACTTTGTGAAGGGGTAACTTTACTCCAAAACTCTTACTATCTATATGGGCTGATTGCTTACGGAGCAAGACTATAACGGTGCATCTCAAATATCTATCAGTGCGTGACGTTGCCTAATTAATCTTAAAAAAGGTTTAACTAATGAGCCAAATAATTGCTTGAGATTGACATAAAAACGGTTTGACCTTGCATTAGAACAAAACACCATTAACTTTAAACCAAACAATAACTGGGATCCCTAGGGAGAGTGGAGACCAGGAGACCACTAGCTTATAAGCTCATAGAAGTAGAGCACCCAAAATCTAGGTGTATACGCTACTTCATAGGTACTTCAGTAATACAGTGCATATAAACCTCACTTTTAACTGGGAGTAATGATCTTCTTCCGGGATAAATAAGTCACTAGGTTCCTTACTGTGTAGTGTGCACTCACTGTACTGAGAAGGACGTATTCAAAGAAGGAGAATCCTAGCCGAGATCGCTTTTAAGAAGTTTAAAAAGGTGTGGTTGTCCGGTAAGAAAAGGTTATATGATGAACAAGTTGTATCTGTATTGATTTATAACTCAAACAGTTGGAGTCCTAAGAAAGCAACCATGGAGAATATAGACACACCTCATCGTAGACACCTGAAGTCCATTTTAAACATCAAATGGCCTAAAGGTATGATAAGCAACAAAGCATTGTATGAAATGTGCAAAGTTGAAAAGTTATCCAAGCGTATCGGTTTGGACACATTCTCAGGACTATGGAGAACACCCCAGCCCAAACGGCTCTCTCTTTTGCTATTGAATCAGATAATTTATTAATTGGAAGATTGGGGAGACCTAGAATGAACTTGTTATCTGCTTTAAGAAATTATTAATGATTTAAGTAGTACAAATTTGCACATAGATAACTTGCATGAATTAAACAAAATCAAAGATATAGCTGCATGCAACAGATGTTGGGAAAATCTGTTTCAAGGGTACAGTTTACCGCATTAAGGTATTTTTATGAATCATTTTTGTCGGTAAGATCCTGTTTTATAATAATAATAAGAATATTATTATAATAATAATATTTATCCCGGAAATTATTATAGGAGTCACGTGTATCGGAGAATAGAAAATATAACTAATCTGCTTATGTTCGCTTAGTAATGGCATTATGCATTATGCAGAGCAAGGATAACTTCATTACCTGCGCGGGTTCTGGAGAATTTTCAATTTAATTTTGTGCATATTTTTCCATTTTATTCCCAAGGCCATATTTCAATTTATAATAATATTTACATTCTACGGTAGTTATGTGTGTTATAATATGCATTGTTTCTGAGAAATGACATTCAATACAAACAACATCTACGTTTACAATTTGCACGTGCGCCTATTTCAGGTACATACCGTGGAACGTGCACGTGCCTGCGGAAGACACATACAGTTTTGAGGGAATAGCAAACGTGTACAGTTACCTGGAGACAGCATGGTCACTAGGGCTCACAGTGATAGTGCGACCTGGCCCCTTTCTGGCAACGGAGTGGGACTACGGGGGCTTCCCTGCTTGGTTACTAAAAGATAGGCCTACTTTAGAGTGAGTCATATTATCTACTAACATAGATATTATGTTTTCTGGAACCAGTGGCGTAACATTGCCTGGCGCCCCCCCCCCCCCCCCGAAAAAGCGCCCCCCTGTTGGCGTCCCCTCCCCTTTTGGCGCCCCTCCCTAAAATTGAACAAATTATGTGATTTTAGAGGATACGCCGGTAAAATCTCTAAAAAAGTGTATTTCTAGAGCAAAACACGCAGTTTTGCTAGTACCTCAGTTAAGTTTTTCAAATTGTCCCACATTCAAAAGACGATTTGGTGCACCCCTAAAGCCCTAAGATGGCGGCAATCTGCTACATATAATATATATATATTAATAATAATATATATTATATTAATATATAATGTATGTAGAGATGTATCTTTTTGGAAAGTTGCCAAAAAGTTTTGCATGTTTCTGCAGCTAAATTATTTCAGTGTACGACGGAACGAGACAATGTTTATGAAGGAGGTGAAAAAGTGGTATTCCAAACTCCTCCCCACACTGAAACCCTACTTGTACAGTAGCGGGGGTCCTATTATTGCAGTTCAGGTACTTTGTTTACTGAAACCCTACTTGTACAGTAGTGGGGGTCCTATTATTGCAGTTCAGGTACTTTGTTTACTGAAACCCTACTTGTACAGTAGCGGGGGTCCTATTATTGCAGTTCAGGTACTTTGTTTACTGAAACCCTACTTGTACAGTAGCGGGGGTCCTATTATTGCAGTTCAGGTACTTTGTTTACTGAAACCCTACTTGTACAGTAGTGGGGGTCCTATTATTGCAGTTCAGGTACTTTGTTTACTGAAACCCTACTTGTACAGTAGCGGGGGTCCTATTATTGCAGTTCAGGTACTTTGTTTACTGAAACCCTACTTGTACAGTAGCGGGGGGTCCTATTATTGCAGTTCAGGTACTTTGTTTACTGAAACCCTACTTGTACAGTAGCGGGGGTCCTATTATTGCAGTTCAGGTACTTTGTTTACTGAAACCCTACTTGTACAGTAGCGGGGGTCCTATTATTGCAGTTCAGGTACTTTGTTTACTGAAACCCAACTTGTACAGTAGCGGGGGTCCTATTATTGCAGTTCAGGTACTTTGTTTACTGAAACCCTACTTGTACAGTAGTGGGGGTCCTATTATTGCAGTTCAGGTACTTTGTTTACTGAAACCCAACTTGTACAGTAGCGGGGGTCCTATTATTGCAGTTCAGGTACTTTGTTTACTGAAACCCTACTTGTACAGTAGCGGGGGTCCTATTATTGCAGTTCAGGTACTTTGTTTACTGAAACCCTACTTGTACAGTAGTGGGGGTCCTATTATTGCAGTTCAGGTACTTTGTTTACTGAAACCCTACTTGTACAGTAGTGGGGGTCCTATTATTGCAGTTCAGGTACTTTGTTTATTGAAACCCTACTTGTACAGTAGCAGGGGTCCTATTATTGCAGTTCAGGTACTTTGTTTACTGAAACCCAACTTGTACAGTATAGTGGGGGTCCTATTATTGCAGTTCAGGTACTTTGTTTACTGAAACCCAACTTGTACAGTAGCGGGGGTCCTATTATTGCAGTTCAGGTACTTTGTTTACTGAAACCCTACTTGTACAGTAGCGGGGGGTCCTATTATTGCAGTTCAGGTACTTTGTTTACTGAAACCCTACTTGTACAGTAGTGGGGGTCCTATTATTGCAGTTCAGGTACTTTGTTTACTGAAACCCTACTTGTACAGTAGCGGGGGTCCTATTATTGCAGTTCAGGTACTTTGTTTACTGAAACCCAACTTGTACAGTATAGTGGGGGTCCTATTATTGCAGTTCAGGTACTTTGTTTACTGAAACCCAACTTGTACAGTATAGTGGGGGTCCTATTATTGCAGTTCAGGTACTTTGTTTACTGAAACCCAACTTGTACAGTAGCGGGGGTCCTATTATTGCAGTTCAGGTACTTTGTTTACTGAAACCCTACTTGTACAGTAGTGGGGGTCCTATTATTGCAGTTCAGGTACTTTGTTTACTGAAACCCTACTTGTACAGTAGTGGGGGTCCTATTATTGCAGTTCAGGTACTTTGTTTACTGAAACCCAACTTGTACAGTAGCGGGGGTCCTATTATTGCAGTTCAGGTACTTTGTTTACTGAAACCCAACTTGTACAGTAGCGGGGGTCCTATTATTGCAGTTCAGGTACTTTGTTTACTGAAACCCAACTTGTACAGTATAGTGGGGTCCTATTATTGCAGTTCAGGTACTTTGTTTACTGAAACCCAACTTGTACAGTAGTGGGGGTCCTATTATTGCAGTTCAGGTACTTTGTTTACTGAAACCCTACTTGTACAGTAGCGGGGGTCCTATTATTGCAGTTCAGGTACTTTGTTTACTGAAACCCTACTTGTACAGTAGTGGGGGTCCTATTATTGCAGTTCAGGTACTTTGTTTATTGAAACCCTACTTGTACAGTAGCGGGGGTCCTATTATTGCAGTTCAGGTACTTTGTTTACTGAAACCCTACTTGTACAGTAGTGGGGGTCCTATTATTGCAGTTCAGGTACTTTGTTTACTGAAACCCTACTTGTACAGTAGCGGGGGTCCTATTATTGCAGTTCAGGTACTTTGTTTACTGAAACCCAACTTGTACAGTAGTGGGGGTCCTATTATTGCAGTTCAGGTACTTTGTTTACTGAAACCCTACTTGTACAGTAGCGGGGGTCCTATTATTGCAGTTCAGGTACTTTGTTTACTGAAACCCAACTTGTACAGTAGTGGGGGTCCTATTATTGCAGTTCAGGTACTTTGTTTACTGAAACCCTACTTGTACAGTAGCGGGGGGTCCTATTATTGCAGTTCAGGCACTTTGTTTACTGAAACCCAACTTGTACAGTAGAAGGGGTCCTATTATTGCAGTTCAGGTACTTTGTTTACTTAACTGAAACCCTACTTGTACAGTATAGTCATATAGTGGGGGTCCTATTATTGCAGTTCAGGTACTTTGTTTACTGAAACCCAACTTGTACAGTAGCGGGGGTCCTATTATTGCAGTTCAGGTACTTTGTTTACTGAAACCCAACTTGTACAGTAGTGGGGGTCCTATTATTGCAGTTCAGGTACTTTGTTTACTGAAACCCTACTTGTACAGTAGCGGGGGTCCTATTATTGCAGTTCAGGTACTTTGTTTACTGAAACCCAACTTGTACAGTAGTGGGGGTCCTATTATTGCAGTTCAGGTACTTTGTTTACTGAAACCCAACTTGTACAGTAGTGGGGGTCCTATTATTGCAGTTCAGGCACTTTGTTTACTGAAACCCAACTTGTACAGTAGAAGGGGTCCTATTATTGCAGTTCAGGTACTTTGTTTACTTAACTGAAACCCTACTTGTACAGTATAGTCATATAGTGGGGGTCCTATTATTGCAGTTCAGGCACACGGGTCACGGGTGCTAAATATCAAATACAGGTGCTAAATATCAAATAAATAATCATATAGTGAAGAAAAATGTGATAAGTGATAATGCAGCGACTTTCAATAGCATCCAGTGGCCACCGATATCATCGATATCAGTGGCCACTGGACAAAAGAGGGTGAATCTTGGCAAATGAGTAAGTGTAACTCGTCAAGCAGGAACATAATCCCTCAACAGATTGAAATTGAGGCACTTTATTCACGATTAGATATATTTAATTCCAGTTATAGTTAGATGATATTATAGTTTGCAGGAATTTTAGCTTTTACACACATAACAATGTTGGAATGTTGTTTCAATATTGGACATTATACTCACGACCATCTCAACTAACCCTAATCTTCCTCCCATTTAATTGCAAACTTTTCTATGAGGATAATTCTATAAGTTTATAACTTGAATTGTTAGGAAGCTCAGTGTAAGACATTAATCTTGTAAGTTATTAGTTGTGTTTAACTCAACAATCTCGTAATATTACGCGTAATTTATCCTGAGAGTGCCTTAAAAGCTACAAATATGATGAATTGTTCAGCCTAATTGCGGTGTTTTTTGTCTCCAAATTTGCCGCACTTTAAAAAAAATAAGGCAAGAGCGAAATCGCACTATTTGCAAAATATTACCGCAGTGCAACCATGGTCAGCACATGAATTACAAGTGGCTAAAACGAATAGAAGATAATATGTAATAGGAGGTAAAAAGACATAGCTGTAAGTTATTTTGCAATGAAATACTATCAAACTTGAATATTTAGATTTGCAGTGAGACTAATGTAGAAAACCTAATCCCTATTACCTTAGTTAATTATGCCCTGTAGTTGTTAACATGGCGTGAATTTCTCTATATATCAGGTGATTTCTCTTTACCAGACCCAAAATGACGTGTCGGGATTATTAATACGGTAATACAGGTAATAAAGATAATAAAGATAATATGTTTAGATCCCAAAGTGGTGTAAAAAACGCAAAATAAATTAATGTGATTTTTGATTTAACAAACATTTAACGTGCGGCGGATAAATAAACTAGCAGTAGTATACTGTAGTATATACAGTATACACTATACAGTATATGCGCTTAGTCAATAAAGGCACCGTGATTGTTATAAAAAGGAGATGATGAAGCAAGTATTCAGGAACATATGCATGACACAAAGAAGAATGGTCGGTGGGCATTGGGACATAAATATTATATGTGTATATATACACTATAAAGTCAGTATTTAAGAATTTGTACAACAACTTTTCATTTATTGACCCAATTGTAGGCGACGAAAATAATTATCGAATTATTTTTCTTATAAGTTTAACAAATAGCTTTTAGTTATACATGATAAATCTCATGATGCAAATTCAGCAGGAGAAATTATAAAACAAGCTACAAATTTATAGAGTACGGAAGTAGGTCCACTGCGTAACTCAAAGCAAAACAACAAAGCTTCACCAATAGTAAACTTGTTGCAGTGTAGTGTTCTAAACTTCTAAAGAAGTAGGCACACAGCTCCACTGTCTAAACATTGGTGTATTGTTTAGATTATTCGACATATAGAGCCTGTTAGTGTTATATTAGTGATTAGAGTTATTTATTGTTTACATAATCCGTCACACCATGTCTAAATAAATAAGCAATCAGGTCTAACTGACGTGATTAGTAACTGAATCAGTACAAACAAGGGTAATCCCAAACTAACCAGTAACTAAACCTCGTAGTCAGGGGTGTAGGAAGAGGGGGGGGGGGGTGAACAGAGGGGGAGGGCGTAGTCCCTGATAACCATATGATATACCCATCGATAGTCTATAACACAAATCACCTATTATAACCACAGTATATACAGAAGTTAGCGCGAAAATCATTCTTGCAGAATGAGTACACCTATTCTCCTCCTCAATCTTATTTTACTACCTAACCACACTGATAACAGGAAAATATGGCAGGTTGGGAAGGAGTACCGTTATCCAGATTTTGTGATAATGCGCAGTAAACTGGAATAATGCAGGTTGCAGAATGAGTATACGGGAGTAAACCAGGAATATTGCAGCTGAAGAACTGCTACACACGCACGAACTACACGGGCGACTAACAAACAGGAATATTATGCACGCGTATGACAGAAAGAGTACGGGAGTAACAGTAATATATTGCAGGTATAGAGAATTGAGTTACTAGGAGTAACCATATAAACTAGAATATTGCAGTTGTTGCAGATGAGACATAACGGAGTCAACATAGAATAGTGCAGGTAGTAGAATGAGCTACAGGAGTAACAGGCCGATTTGCAAAGGTTGAGAAATGAGTACGGGAGTAACCGGAATAATTTGCAAAATTTGCCAGGATTGGGAATACGTACGGAGCGAGAAATCGGAGGAAAATAGCAGCGCTAGAGAATGACTACAGGAGTAACCAGGCATATTGCAGGTTTGAGAATGAGTATCTGGAGTACAGGAAATAATTGTCAGGTTGGAGTGATTATGATACGCGAGTAACAGGAATCATTGCAGTTTGACGAAGGAGTACTGATCCTTTCGGAAGTAACCACAGGCATATATTGCCAGGCTTTGATGAGAATATTGAGTAAGTACTGTCCGACCTAGTAACAGAATATTGCTATGGCTGCAGAATGAGTAGTGGGATTAAAACAGAAATTGCACGGTTGAGAATAGTACAGAGGAGCTAACAGGAAATATTGACAAGGTTTGACGCAATGAGTCATACGTACGCGCGTACACCCAGAATTTCGCAGGTGAAATAGAGTCGACCAACCGAAGAGTACGTCGAGTAACTCTCAGGAATAATACTTTGCAGGTTGAGACATGATTACCGTACTAACTGCGAGTTAACTAGGATATATTGCACCGGTGTAAGAAATGAAGTACAGGAGTAACAGGAAAAAAAGATGGTAGTTGAAATGAGTACCGGGAGTAACAGGAATATTGCAGTTGAGAATGAGGTTCGGAGTAACAGGAAGATTGCGGTTTGGGAAAGAGTCGGGGGAACAGAATATTGCAGGGGAGAATGATACGGAGTAACAAAAATTGCAGGTTTAAAGAGTAGGGGGTAAAGAATATTGCAGGTTGAGAATGATAGGGGGTAACAGGAATATTCAGTTGAGAAGGGTAGGAAAACAGAATATTGCAGGTTGGGAAAGAGTACGGAGTAACAAGAAATGCAGGGAATGAGTAAGTAAACAGGGAAAATTTCAGGGAAATGAGTACGGAGTAACAGAAATTGCAGGTTTTAGAATGAAGGAGTAACAGGGAAAATTGCAGGGTTTAGAATGGTACGGGAACGAATATGCAGGTTAGAAAAGATACGGGGGGTAACGGGAAATTTTCAGGGAAAAAGAAGGGGGGTAACAGGAATATTGCAGGTTGAGAATGGGTAGGGAACAGAATATGCAAAGGGTTTAAAGAGTTCGGAGTAACAAAATTGCAGGGGAGAAAAGTAGGGAGTAACAGGAAAATTTCAGGTTGGAAAGGACGGGGGAAAAAAGAATATTTAGTTGAAATGAGTAGGGGTAACAGGGAAAATGCAGGAGAAATGGCGGAGTAACAGGAAATGCAGGTTGGAATGATACGGAGTAAAAGAAAATTGCGGTTTAGAATGGAGGGGGGTAAAAGGAAAATTGCAGGTTAGAATGAGTACGGGGGGGAACAGGGAAAATGCAGGGTTTAGAATGAGGAGGGGAAACAAATATTTCGGTTGGAAAGGTGGGAGTAACAGAAAATTTCAGGTTTGGGAAGATAAAAGGGGGGGAACGAATATTGCAGGTTAGAATGAGAGGGAAAAAAGGGAAATTGCAAGGGTTTAAATAAGGGGAGTAAAAAATATTGCAGGGTTTAGAATGAGACGGAGTAACAGGAAAAATTGCAGGGTTTAAAAATGATACGGGGGTAACAGGAAATTGCAGGTTGAGAATGATAGGGGTAACAGGAAATTGCAGGTTGAAATGAGTAGGGATAACAGGAAAAATTGCAGGTTAGAAGGGTAAGGGGGGTAACAGGGAAATTGCAGGTTTTAATGAGTACGGGGGTAACAGGAAAATTGCGGTGAGAAAGAGTAGGGGGGAAAAGGAAAAATTTCAGGTTGAGATGAGAGGGGTAACAGGAATATGCAGGTTTAAATGAGTACGGGATAAAAAAGGGAAATTTCAGGGTTTAAATGAGTCGGGATAACAGAATATTGCAGGTTAGAATGATACGATAACAGGAATATTCAGTTGAAAGAGTAGGGAGAACAGGGAAATTTCAGGTTGGAAGGAAGGGGGGTAACAGGGAAAATTTCAGGGTTAGTAAAGGAAAAAAAAAAAAGGGTTAGAAGAAGGAGTAACGGGAAAAATTGCAGGTTTGAAAGAGTACGGGGGAACAGGGGAAAATTTCAGGGGATGAGTAAAAAAGAAAATTTCAGGTTGAGAAAAGATTTTGGGAGAAAGGAAAATTGCAGGTTAAAAGAGTACGGGAGTAACAGGGAATATTGCAGTTGAGAATGATGGGGGGGGAACAGGAAATTATTAAAAGGTTGGGGGAACAGGGAAATTGAGGTTGGAAAGAACGGGGAACAGAATATTGCAGGTTGAGAATGATGGGATAACAGGAATATTGCAGGTTGAAATGAATACGGATAACAGGGGAAAATTGCAGGTTGAGAATGATAGGGATAACGGAAAAATTTCAGGTTTAGAATGAACGGAGAACAGAAAATTTCAGTTGAAATATAGGGGGTAACCCGGGAAAAAGCCGGTTGAGAAAGGGTGGGAGTAAAAGGAATATTGCAGGTTTGGGAAAGAACGGGGTAACAGAATATTGCAGGTTTTGGAAAGAGTAAAGGATAAAGAAATATTCAGGTGAGAATGAGTAGGGAGTAACAGAATATGCAGTTGAGAATGAGTACGGAAAACAGGGAAAAAGCAGGTTAAAGATACGGGAGTAACAGGAATATTGCGGGTTGAGAAGGGTACGGGAGTAACAAGAAATTGCAGGGAGAAAGTTGGGGGAAACCCAAATATTGCAGGGTTTTTGAAGGGAGGTTTAAAAAATTGCAGGTTTGGGAAAGAGAAAAGGAGTAACAGAAATTCAGGTTGAAATGAGAGGGGGGTAACAGAATATTTCAGGTTGAGAA